>NW_008336020.1:717532-778323 GCF_000622305.1 Nannospalax galili | reverse complement strand
TATATATATATATATAATCAGATCTGCCTTTTTATTAGACAGTGCTTCTCGGGCTTCTAATGCCAATATTTATCCTTTGCTGAAAGTTGTGTGATAGAGAATGAAGTTCACAGCATTACAATTGCAATGTTTTCTAGCTGGGGCCATTCCTGCCTTCTGTTACGCCCAGTGACTCCCAGTCTCGAGCTTCTCTACTGAATCTGGGGACATTAAGTCTCAGATGTTCAGCGAGATGAGCAAGGAATATGTATGTGGACCTCCAAGCTATCCTACTTTCTTCAGGCACATTTTGTACCTTCCACGGTATCTGGTTACCTGAGGCTTCCAAGGGTCTTTCTGGTGTTTCCGCCCTTAGGTACTTTGCATGCAGCCTTCTGTGCTCTACTAAAGCTGTCCCGCCTCCGTTTCCTCCACCCATTTCTGTCAACATTACACATCTGTGGTTATTCCTGACCCATTCTCTTTGTCCTTATGAGCTTTACTTATTTATAATTATTATTCAGTTATGAGTTATATTAGTCAGGGCCCAACCAGGAGAACACACCCACTCTGAGTATTCAAAACAAAGGGATTTAATGCAACGATTTAGATACTCAGATGATAGAACTACCTGGGAACCCACAGAAGTCTGTGAGGCAACCCAGAGATTAGCAGTAGTGCCACCACCTCAGATTGGCTGGGCAGAGGGAGGAGGTGGTTCAAGCACCTGGCAACTGTGATGGAAGCCCCAGCTCCGGTATGGTCTAGTGTCTGGAACTCATAGGAAAAGCAGCCACTGCTACATCCTCTATCAGAAGCAAACGGGAGTGGGAGAAAGCCTTTGGCTTCTTACCACCTTCAGTTTCTCACCTACTGGCTCTCCTTGTGGAACCCATGGGATTCTGAGAGGCAAGGAGCCTTGTAGAGGTCAGTGCCTCCACACTACAGCAGAAAAGGGAGCCGATCTAAGGACACAGGGAACCAGGGTGAGCTTCCTGTCACAGTGAGCTTTTGAGAGCTAAAATGAGTAGGGGGATATTTGGCTAAGATGGTGAACACATCACAGTCGTGCACAGTCAAGCTCTCTTTTGAGATTCTCCCTATAGAAAGGCTTATACAGTGAATTTTTAATTTTTTAATTAAATTTTTTTTATTTTTTAGAAGAAGCATTTCATTACAGCTTTAACATACTCAATAACAATTTCCAGAGCAAAGATGCATCTCTTTCAAAAGTGGCTATAAAATGTTTAGGTTTGCTGTTGAATTAATACAGTTATGCAATATTTAACTCAGTATAAACCTTATAAGACCTAAAGTTGAATGAGTTTTTAACCTTTAAAAAGGATCTCCATTTCATTTTAAAATATATGGTTTCTTACAGAAATATTCATTGTTTTTGCTAATAACACGTAGATGTTGGTGCATGCATCTCTAATCTGTATGTATCTGATTATTACTAGTCGTGGTCGATTGCACCTGTATATGGATATAAAGTCATTGGGTAGATTTCAGTTCTGTGTGATATGCACACAAAAAATAACAAATTAAAAAATGAGTTATAATTGAGGAGGAGTCATAAAAATTTGTGTCATATAAAGTAGTAAAATTTTTCATTTTTTTAAATACTCAAAACTCTGTACAACTGTAGTTGAATGTTATTATTAAGAACTCATGAGACTGGGCATGGTAGTGCACGCCTTTAATCCCAGTACTCAGGAGGCAGAGGCAGGTGGAGCTCTGTGAGTTCAAGGCCAGCCTGGTCTACATAGTGAGTTCCAGGCCAGCTGGGGCTGCATGGAGACCTGTCTCAAAAACACACAAGCAAATCAGCAAGCAAGAACCCATGAGTATGAACAGTAGAAAAGACTCTATTTACTTGTACAACTGGGAAAATTAAAGGATTTAATTCAAACAATCCATAGTAATTCTCTCACGTTCTTCTCTCATTCTTCTTTCCTGACGAAATAGATTTCCTGTTGTGGTACAGGCTTCATTTGGGTTAGCTGCTGTCATTTGGCACCAGGTGATCCAAGCAGCTTCCTGCTCGTGCTTCTGCTGTAGAGAAGGCTGCCTGGGCTCCTAGGTTCAAATCCTGACTCTATCGCTCACTATTGTGTGATTTCATTAAGTTAGTTAACTTCCCTGAGTGTCCGCTTCCTTGTCTCTAAACAGAAACAGGAATGATATCCACATTTTTGCGAGAGATAAATGAGCACATGCACAGAGGCACATGTACACGTGTGCATGCACACACATACACATACCAAGTGTGGTGTTTAATTTGAAGTCATCAGAGGAAAGGAAAATATAAAGACAAATGGAGTTTTTAAGGTAGCCAGGGAAACATAGGGAACACACAAGTGTAGGAAAGGGGAAGTGTTTAATGTGGAGTCAAGTGGTTTCAAGTTCCCAAGCCGGAAATCTTGAGCTATGTAAGCATTGCATTTAAATCCTTCCCCAGAAGGTGTTTGCGCTCTGAGTTCTCCTGGGTCTGGGGGCAGAAGAGCATTGCTTGGTGTTTAAGTTCCTACTGATGTCAGAGCACACATCTCAGGGCTGCGTGCTAGCATTAATACATAGCTATGACTACTACGGTACCTGACCTTCAGGAGGTGCCTAGTGCACGCTGTTGCATAAAAGAATAAAAGAGATTTGTTAATAACCAGAAATAATAACACTGCCAGTTTGTGACCAAGCTGAAAAGTTTAGAAAGTAACAGGCAAGTATATAATCTTTGTTGAAAAATGGAAGGTTTCATGGAAGAAGTGGGAAATAATCTGTTTAAATAATAGAGGAAACAGAGTGTTGGAGAAAAACATTTTGTGCCTGTGGCCATCTCAGAAACTAAAGTGAGGTGGGGAGAGTTCCTTGGGCATGCCCAGGTGAGAAGTAGGAGTGAATCAGGAGAGGGGTGAGGGGTGCTCAGAAAAGAAATGCTGGACTTTACTCACAACAGCCTCAAATAATAGAAGCACGTGCATGACACACGCATGACTATAGGGTTTCTAAGAGTCACATTAAAAGAAACAGATAAAATTAGCAATAATATATCCTATCCAACTCTATGATAAAAATATTGTCATGGTACTGTTAATCAGTATAAAAATCACTAATGTGCTAGTTCCCACTGTTTTTCATTCCAGATCTTTAAATATGGTGCCCATTTCACCCTGAGACTACAACTCAATATTGACTAGTGAGACACCTTTCAATGGCCACACGGGCCTGGGATTCCTGGATTCCATGGCACAGGTTATTCCTTGGTATGCAGTGGAAACGGGTGTGGTGAGAGTAGAAAGCTCCTGTAGGGTAAGAAGGACCGGTGTCCAGTGGTTCCTTCATTAAAACAATACTTTTTGGAATGGATAGACATTTTCAAATGAGCAGGGTCCAAGTTAGCAGCAGTGTTGGAGGGCAGTGTGTCTGTACTTGTAGCTTTGTATCTGTCTGAAGACAGCGGCACTGAAAACCTGCACGGATTTGTTGGCGTCACAGTCTGAGGAGGCTGTAACTTATATCTCTTCAGTGTTTTTATCCCAGGAAGGGAAATGAATGTTGTCCCTTAAGAAGAAGGAATGGCTCACTCTGCTTCATCCTGTCGTCCTTCCTCGTTTCTCTTTTCTTTCATTTTTTATGGCAGATTAGGTGCAAACTAAGTAAATTGTCAGTGGTTTGGTAGGAGCTGATCATCTCAAGGCTTTGGTTGTCTCATGTTCTGCTGGGAGCTAAGGAAGGCGAGAAAGGGAGAGGGAATTTCACATCTTCTAGGCATATGGTTATAGACTGTGGGGAACGACAGGCCAATACACACTGTGGCTTCCATCACTCCCTCCCGTCAGGATTTAGCTTGCACTGGAAAGTCTTCTCATACTTCTCTCAAAACATATTAATCACTGTGTGAATTCTAAAGACACACGTGAGTAGAAACTTTGGCATGCACATGCTGTTATGTATGTGCTTATAGGGCTTTTACTCAAGCAGTTGAGACTGATTTACACATCCTATCTAAACCCCAGACCTATTGAATCAGAACTCTAGGGTGGAGCCTTCCAATATTTATGTCCACCAACCTCCCGGCTGATTCTTACACAGTGAGCTCAGACTGGTCACTGATTCATCCTTTTGGAACCACAGCTAAATACCCTATGGATAGTTATGTAAAGAGCGATGTAAAGAACTCCTTTTTGAAAAGTGTTAACCTCTGTACCATGTGTTCCTTTGCTAATAAACTCTATTCCAATAGGAAAAAAAAGTGTTAACCTCACTTATCTGTAGTCTCATTTCATTTATATGAATGGCATCATTGAGAAGTGGGAGAGCAGAAAACTCACCTTACAGAGCTCCTGTGGCTTGTGAGACGATGTGGAAATATATTATCTAGGTCCAGAAACAACATATTTTGTCCTACTGAATGGGATCCTGCGGGCACAACTCCCTACAGATGATGGAGCAGAAGTTACCACTGGTGACTCCAGACAGGACATAAGTGACTGATGGGTAAACATGATTCAGAGGCAGAAGCCCATCACAGACTATAAAGAGAGAAATCTGAGGCTAGGCAATGGTGAGAGGTTGCTTTGTGAAGAGTCCAGCAGAGAGTGCAGAGTCAGGGCCTGAGAAGCATCCACATCCCCATTCTGCAGGGTGATGGGGAAACAGCAGTGAACTTTAAAATGAACACTTACTTTAGAGGTCGGAGAAGGCCACGCTGAACAGTCATTGGGGCCAACCAAATGGTGGGGTGGAAAGGAAGAAGGAGGAATTTTTTTTTCCAAATACATTTTTGTTTTCTTTTTTTATGCTAAAGAATCCTTTTAAAATAAGGAAAGCGCCATAGGAACACCTATGGCCGGAGTCACCAGAATCTGCAGAGCTAAAAGAGAACAAAATAAAACAAAAACCAAGAGAGCAGCTGGGAAGGTGATTTCCATGTGTTAGTGACTTGCCAGTGGTATGAAACATTGAGAATACACTCAAAGCTAGAACGTGGTGATGACTGACTTCTGAAATGCTGACAGTACGCTGGACTACAGCGTGAGTGTCCCTGGCGATTGAGTTCTGAAGGTGTATGGCCATAGCAGGGAGCTGTGGTTTAGATCTAGAATGTTCTCTTTTTTTAATATTTTATTTATTATTTTTATTTTGTGTGTATGTGGGGACTGCCTGCATGTAGGTAAGTGCACCTGTGTCATGCAATGCCCACAGAGGATAGAAGAGGCTATTGGATCTCCTGGAACTGGAGTTAGGACAGTTGTTAGCTGCCATGTGGGTGCTGGGGTTTGAACTGGGTCTTCTGCAAGAACAGCCAGTGTTCTTAGCTGCTGAGCCTTCTCTCCAGCCCCTAGATCTAGAATGTTCTACAGAGACTGGGAATGCCATTGAGAGGGGTGGAATCATTTGGAGGTGGGGCTTTATTGGAGGAAGGACATCACTGGGGCTCTTTTTCTGAAGAATGTCTTTTGGCCCCTTTCCTTCTCCAGTCCTGTTATCCTTCCACTGTGAGGTGAACAGCTTTGCTCTGCTATGTACTGTATTCCCTTCCATGGTGAACGCCTTCTCTTGACCTGGACATGACAAGGCCAAACAACCATGGGTTAACATCTCTGGAATCATGAACCAAAATAAATCTTTCCTTCTTTAAACTATTTCTTTCAGTATCTTGTCACAACCAGGGGAAGCTAACACATACATATACTTTCTCTGCGACTGATTTTATTTTACTAGTGTCTTTTTATATTTACTGAGTCAAAGCAAGAACAAGCTGGGTTGCAGGAACCCTACCTATAACTGTATTAATTATACCATCAGGAAAAGTTTGCTTACAATAAAGAAGGCACAGGAGATGGACAATAGAGTTAAAAGAGACAGGTGGACCAGTTTGCTCTGCTTGGCTTATCAGAAGGTTACTACGAGTATATGTTAAATGAACAAGTATGTGCTTTAAGTGCCATTTGTGGGGCTGGGAAGATTAAGCTCTTGTTGCAAGTATGAGATCCACAGTTCAGATATCCAGAACCCATGTAAAACCTGGGCAAGTTTGGTGGTTGTCTGTAATGCTAACAGAATCCCCAGGGCAAGCTCATTTGCTCTAGTAGCTAGAATTGGTGAACCCTCGGTTCAGAGAGACTCTGCCTCAATAAGTAGAGATTGAGGAGGACACACAACATCAGCTTTGTGTTTCACATGTGTGTGCACATACACATTTATACACACACTGTACAAGCACCTGTACATGTGTACCCAAACACATGCAAATACAAACATATGGCATAAGTATATAGGCAAGAAAAGCATTTTCTAAACAAGTGCTTTATTACAAATTCATCATTGTCTATGAATTCATGACAAACTTTAAAAGATCCTACATTTGGCCTGTAGTGAAATGGGGGGAAAAGAGGGTCCCCCAGAGGGGTCTTAGTCTCATTCATAAAAGAATTGAAGAATGGCTCCACAACAGCATCGTCAGAAACCATGGAAAAAAATTTTTTTTAATCCCACATTTGTACAGTGAATGATAGAACCTAAACATGACTCTAAAACTAAAAGAAAATAATCATATCTTGCAGATCATTACAAAATACTGCATGCCCACATCTAGAAAGATGTACATATCTTTCTGGAAGCAAGGCGATGGATTTAGGGTTGATAGACCATGAGGAGATGTCGTTAAAATGACGTCTGGGATTTTTACTTTGACAGTCTTCTCTTTAGGATAGCATGGGTTGTATCCAAACTTGGGAAACCTCAGAAGGATCCACAGAAGGACCCACAGAGCATATGTACTCAAGCTGTAGACTGGGTTGGTGCAATAGCTGTTTTGTCCTTATGCAGCACTCCATATATGTTGGCGTTTTCTGCTGAACCCTGTGATCTCTTCTCCAATGGACAAATTCTGATGATGAAGATAAAGTGAACACCAAAGGATCTGATGCCTTGAGAAGAATCAGCCTCAAAAAGTTCTGCACAGGAAATTGCTGCTGTGGACTAAAATGATTTTTCAGTCTTATTAATAAGGAGAAAATTCTTGTTTAAAAAAGAAAGACATGAGGACTGGAGAGATGTCTTAGTGGTTAAGAGTATGTGCTGCTCTTACAGAAGACCTGAGTTCAATTCCCAGCAACCATGGGAGGCAGCTCACAACCACCTGTTACTACAGTTCCAGAGGGATCCAATGCCTCTGACCTCCACAGGCACCTGCACCAATGTGCATGTATCCACATACAGACAGACACATGTATACATAATTAGAGACAAAAGTAAAATCTTTTTTAAAAACTCACTTTGTTCTCAATTTATAGGGGCTGAATCAAGTCCCTTTATAATCCTGAGCTGTTTCTCAATGTATGTATTATCTATCATCTATCTTATCAATCTATTTAGTGGAATTCATTTTTTAATAATGTCCTAGAACATGCTCTTTTTATGATGTACATTGTATAATCTTTGTAATCTTTCATTAATTTAGATTTGGCTAAGTTTTTAATTTTTAAAGAGTCCAATAATAGCACTGTGGCTATTACTCTTCAACTAGTTAGCCTGAGAAGAGTCTGTCTCTGCTAATAGCAAAAGATATTCTGGATGCTTCTTCCCTCTTTTCTCTGCTTAGCTTCAAAGACAGCTCCTTTTAAGATGATCCCAGCCAGAGGAGAAGAAGGAAGAGAAGATATATTCTCCATGCCTGTCAGTAGATGTCTGCAAATTTCCTTTTTTAAAAAACTAAAAGCTAAATAATTCATAAGTGGCTTTCTTATCTTTGCCATGGAAAGTGAAAATTCTGTTTACTTCTAAAGTGAACATGCCTCCTTTGCACCATCCCAGTCTTTATCCAAGGTTTTGCCCCAACTGCTTTCATATTTTCAGTAATTCATAGTCTACCTATTTAGCTAATGCTCATCGATGACAAGGTCTCCTATAATGACATATTTTACTTATGTCAAAACTTAGATTTCAATATGGAGTTTTTGTAATTTAATATGTTAGTATAAGAATTTAAAAGATTGGGGGCTGGAGAGATGGCTCAGCAGTTAAGAATGCTGGTTGCTCTTGCGGAAGACCCAGGTTCGAATTCCACCACCCATATGGCAGCTAACAACTGTCTGCAACTCCAGTTCTAGGGGATACGACAGCCTCTTCTGTCTTCTGCAGGCATTCCATGACATGGGTGCACTTACTCACATGCAGGCATAACACTCATACACATAAAATAAAAAAATAAATAAAATATTTTTAAAAAATAATTTAAAAGATTAGATGGTATTTCCAATTAAAAACAAATGAGCTATGTTTCTGTGTTTGTTATATAGAATATCAAAGTTCTTAGATAATACACTATTTTAAGGGCAGATATTTAGGAAAATAATTTGCAGCTAATATAATTTCTAATTTCAGTGCCTATTCAAGAGCACATTAACTCTAAATTCAAGAAGGGAAACAAGGGACTGCCAACCACTACATTGTAGAGCTTAGAATGTGTGAAGCCTTTGATTTAACCCTCAGCACTGAAGGGGGGTGCAAAACAGAAGTTGATATTTTATTTTAAATGACTTCTAGTCCAATTCCAAACAATCTTCCACTAGAAAAAACAAAACTGTCCTATCAGGAGAGCCTGCTCCTTGGCAGCGTCCCCAAAGAGCAGGTACCTCCAAAAGGGCTGGAATATCCCTTACAAGTCACATGCCACTGTGAGACAGAAAAAAAAGAGGCTTTAAGGAAGGTTGTTGGGAGGGCAGCAGAGCCAGGGATCTGAAAGGAGAAGGGAATTACCAGAGGAGGAGGAGTCCATCCAGGCAAGGTGAGACTGAGGAGGTAGGGGATGGGGGAGGGAGAGCTGTCTGAACTGAATGTGTGCATTTTTCTTATCTCTGTTTCCTCAATACTGTATTTACATAGCATTTATATTATATTAGATACCATAAATAGAAAATAAATAAAAGGAAGTCCTTTTTCATTCTGTAACAGAAATAAGTTATGTGTTAGCTGGGCACGGTGGGGCACACCTATAATCCTAGCACCCAAGAGTTTGAGGCAGTATGATCAGGAGTTCCAGGCCGCCTTGGACTATACAGTGAGTTCCAGGCCAGCTTTGGCTACAAAAGACCCTGTCTCAAAAAGAAAACAAAAGTCTCATGTCTTGGAGAAAACCCTTTAGATTCATACTTGGGTTCTTTTGTGTTGTAAGAAAACCTAACAGCAGTAGGTCAGGGGAGACTTGAGATAAGAAAGCACTGTCAGCTGATCCTGACCCTCTCCCTCCTATGCCCCTGGGAAAGATGCTTTTCAGTTGTATATTTAGTGAGTCAAGCCTAATGAGGTCTAAGATTGTTGGAATTCTATCTAGCCCAGTTGAGATCTGTGGTCAGGAATATCCCAGAAGATTACTTTTCTTTGTTTAAAGCAAGAGTAAAATTTCTAAGTTGCTTTCAACAAACACAAATTTGATGCTAATAATGTAATAACCTAACCAAGAAACTTGACCAAAAATTGATAAAAAGTATTTAACGTTCTTGGAAAATCAATTAATTCCCAGAATATTCTTGTTGGGGTGGACAAAATAGCCTGTATTGGTTTTGGTTTGCAGTCAGGGCACAGCTGAGATTTTGTTTTGACATAATGAAGAAGTTTGTGAGATGATAAATAGAGCTGGATGTAGCTTGCATGTTCTGGGCCAAGTTCCTACAGGATAAAATTTTCCCAATTGGGGGTTATTGAATATTTTCTTCAGTGAAATTTTTGTACCTAATAGATTATGTACTTTCTTGTAAATGTCTGAAAAATATCTGTAAAAATCAGAAATTAAACTGAATATCATCAAATCTAAAGTATTTTGCTCAACTGCTCTTTAGATATAATTCTTTGTAGCTAAATATTTTTAAAAGTGGGTTTTAAAATTTAACCTCTGTATTTATGTACTTTTAAATCACGAAACATAGAGATCATTTACTTAAGAAAGTATTTTCCTACCATTTGAATTGGTTAGAATTTTGACGCATTTTCATTCAAGGGAAGATAAGTTAGCAGACATGGTTCCTCAGTGATCAACTTAAGAGAGGGCGTGGCCATATGGGAAGACTGATGTAACAAGCACAGGAGATCAGCATTCCAGGTCAATGCCCTGGGCTCTAGCTGTGTGAGTCAAGGAGCTGCCCTAGGATTGACTCCTCACCTGGAAGTCAAGCGCCCCCAAATCCTTGGAGGTTTCTTCCAACACGACATATTGTCTTTGCCAAGCTATGTTTTCATTGTTTAAAAATAAAGTGGCCTCTCTGCTTCCTGAGTGCAAATGGGATGGAAAGCCTCCTATTCCTGCTGCCAGGGTTCCCACGGGCTGCTGGTCCTCACTGCCGTGATGGAACCATCCTCTAGGAAGCACTCAACACGCACACACATTGTTTTAGTACCACGGGCAAATCTGGAAGAAGTAGCCGGAGCTATGGTGGAGTCTCTGAGCTTACCGATGCCCCAGCACAAGCACTGCAGACAAAAGCAGAGGAGGCCCCGAGGAGGCCAGTGCAGAGATTCGCAGTCAGAACGCCAGCTTCATCATCCAACTTCCTGTGCGTACCTCACTTCAGGCTGCTAGGAAAACAGACCTGGAACTACTGAACTGCGAAGTTAGCTGCAGACTCTCCAAACAGCTTGTGCAGACCTGCTATGGCGGTTATCTCCCAGGTCAGCCCTGGTATTCTCTTCCTCTGGAACAGGAGGTAGGCATAAGAGTGCTTATTGTCTCTGAGGGGTAACATTTTTCTTTAGCTGGCAGAGTGGTGAAAAGCAGAGAACAGAGTCAAGTGATTATCTTACCGAGAACATTTGAAACAGAAACTGGTGAATTAGGAAGAAGTCAGCACAAAAATATGGTTAAGTGAATGTCCCAAAGACCCCTCACACCATTAATACCACTGGATGAACACTGGGTGAATAGTAGTCATGCTCTGGTCATTTTGTCAGGTGAGGTATCAGCCCATCAGAGATGGAATGACAAGCAGGCCTTCCATCCTTCAATGCATGTGTGTCTATATTTAGAGTAGATTGCTTATAGACAGCATGTAGACTGTTTTTGGATCCACTCCGTCATATAGTTGGTGAATTTTAAGTATTGACACTAAAGATAATTCATACTAGTTTGACCAATATTTTTCATATGTGGTATAGTCTACCTTTACATTGCCTTTTGTCAACCACAACTTGTATGCCATTTTAGTAACAGTTCAGTATTGACATCATGTTATCACCCTCTTTCTCTTGTCAATTAGTCTTCATTTTGTAAGCCCTTTGTTTTAGGGTTGCATACACAGTTGAAGCAATCAAATTTAATACAGAATATTTTTCTTCATGTGTTGTTGGATGCATTGTAATAGCAAAATATTTCTTTTTTAATATTCTTGTTATTGTTTTTATTTTATGTGTTGCCTGCATCTGTGTGAGTACACCCATGTCGTGCAAAGCCTGCAGAGGCCAGAGAGGTCATTGGATCCCTGGAACTGGAGTTAGGAACAATTGTGAGCTGCCATGTGGGTGCTGGGAATCGAACCTGGGTCCTCTGGAAGAACAGCAAGTATTCTTAACTGCTGAGCCATCCCTCCAGTCCCAGCAAAATACTTCATTTTTATATATTTAACTTATATGAGCTGTGCAAATTGATGAATTCTCTGTAACATTATATTCATGTGTATCTGTATATATCATGCCTCTGGAGAAGGGTTACCTTCATTGCCTCTCCTGCCCCTTCCTGCTCTTGAAAATTATTAACACTTAGTAGGTGGCTTTCACAGTCGCCAGCACTTTGTCCATACTCCCAACGAATTGTTCCAAACTCATGAGGTACATTTGATAGCTCAGTTTTATTACAATCAAGCTGAGTCATGAAACTACTTAATATTTTATTCACAGTAAAAAACTAATAAGCTAAATCCAGAATCCCAACCTTTTTGAGGTATGGCTAGACCGAGGAAGCACATCACTGGGGATAGGCTTTGAGAGTATAAGCCATTCTCACTTCCTTTCTGGCTCATTCTGCTTCCTGTGTCTGCCTGAAGAACTGAGTGCTTAGCTTTCTCCTCCAGCCACATCTGCCACCATGCCTCCCTGCCATGACAGACTCTTACCCTCAGAAACTCCGCCTTCTGTCGGTTGCCTTGGTCATCTTGTTTTATCATAGTGAGAGAAAAGTAACTAATATCTCTAGGTAGGTAGGATGTGACTAGGGAGGGATGATCTTGACCATTGTTACAATATTGCACCCCAGGGAGAGAGCTATTACAGGCAGACACATCCATTTATTCCAAATGCATATGTGATTATATTTAAACTTATTTAAATAAGTTTATATCATCAAACAATTTTTAAACTTGATTATAGCTCTCTTTTAGTTTGTGATTTTAAATATTGACTTTTTTTTTTTTTTTTTTTGGTCTTTTTGAGACAGGGTCTCCCTATAGCCCCAGCTGTCCTGGAACTCACTATGTAGACCAGGCTGGCGTTGAACTCACAGAGATCCGCCTGCCTCTGCCTCCCAAGTGCTGGGACTACAGGCGTGCGCCACCACGCCCGGCGATTTTAAATACTGAATCGTAAGGCGCTCAGTGCTGCTCGCTGGTGAGTGTCAAGTCTGTGACACTTCTCAGTTTGCCTCCTGTGTTCTTTCTTCATGTTTTTTGTCAGTCACATCTTTTCTGCCTTTTTTGATTTTGTGACTATTTAATATGAATCCATGTCTATCCAGTTGTACTTGCTTGTGTAAAAGCTGTTTTTGAGTTTTCAGTATATTTTAAAATATACATTGAGGGCTGGAGAGACGTCTTAGTGGTCAAGAGCACTGCCTGCTCTTGCAAACGACCTGGGTTTGATCCCCAGCACCCTCATGGAAGCTAACAACCATCTGTAACTCTAGTTCGAGGGAATCTGACTCCCTCTTCTGATCTCTATGGGCATTGCATGACACTTACATACATGCAGGCAAAAAAAAAATAATAACGATAAAGTAAAAATATTGAAATATACATTTAAAACTAATTCACAATCATTTTCATATCATGCCATATTGATTTATGGAATACAGTAACATGAAATGTCTGTAATTTAAAAAAATTCTCAGTTCTTATTAATCCTGCAGTAGGACGGATTTCTCTGTGCCATTCTTAAACACAATATGTCCTCCTTTGCTCAAATCCATCACTCCTGAGTCTTTATCTTGTAAAACGTTTTACGTTTTCTCCTGTGGTCAGCTGTGCCATTCCTGTGTGCATCTTAGCACGTGCCTGTGAACACATGTTCACTTAGATTTACACCTCCTCACCTTGCTGCACACATAGAAAGGTATAAACATTTTTGCTACTCTTTTTTTTTGTAACAAACTTCTTGGTGAGACTAATCAGTAATAAAATAACTTTTGAGTTGATAAATAATAAAAATAAATAAGTGACTTTAGTACCTGCACACAGTGGGATTTCCCTGCTCCCTGTGCACTGAGCTCTCTCGTCTCAAAATCTGTGCACCCAGCACCTCTTTTCCTGGAACCACTGGCTCACTCTCAGCCTTCATATTTTAGCTCAGCTGTCATCTCCTCAGAGAGCCTTCTCCGGCCCCCTCTCCCCCAGCAGCCTCCTGTCTTCTTGTTACCTTATTAATCTTTGCTCTAGTCTTGCAGCCTCACTACGTTTATTAATTTATGAACACATAAGCTGCCCCCTCTGCTGCAGGGCTTTCTAAAGGCAGGCAGCCTTCTCTATCTTTCTCACTGATGTATGTGTACAGTGCCAGCAAGCATGATGGGCATCAAGTAGATGCTCAATAAGTACTTGTTGAGCGAATGAGCCTATGAAAGTATCTTCACACTGAAAACTCACATATCATGTATATTTTCAAATTATATATTTGAAAAAATAAAAGCACAAACAAGGCCTGGACAGATTGCTCAGCGGGTAGAGCCATTTGCTACACAAACCTAATGACCTGAGTTTAAAATCCCAGAAACCCACCTGAAGGTAGACACAGAGACCTGACCTCACAAAGTTGTCCTCTGACTGCACATGTGCTATGGCACACACATGCCTGGAAACACACACACACACACACACACACACACACACACACACATTCATACACACAATAATAATAATAATCACAACAAAAAATCTGGTTTTGCTCTGATCCTGAGCCAGGCTTCATATATGATCAAATTACAGATTTTATGGATATTTATTTGTCTACATAATCTGGGCATTTTATGCAACATAAATTGTACTTTTTTCAGAATTAGACATGACATTTACGTATTCACCATGTGTCATGGGGGTGGTTCCAAAGCCTCTGCACCACCTGCTTTTTCACTAATCCTCATAGCAAAGAGCAGTTGTCTGGACCTGGAATAGCTGTACTTCCATCAGCTCTGTCCATTCTCTTATGCTGAGCCTCAAGCTTGTTTGCTCCCATGCAGTGTAGTAATGGCCTCCCACCCTTCACAGTAGGGAGACCCTCTTTCCTGGTGATGCTTGCATGGGCAGACATGATGCTGTGACAAGTGGGTGTGAGGCCAGCCTGGATGTTGCTGAAGGAGATGTTTTAATGCACGTAATATAGTATTTTTACTTGTATAACTCATAAAGCCAGCTATTTGCTTGTTTATTTTAATGGATAATATCCGTTGGAATAAGGAACTTGTGTTCTGATGATTTGTTTATTTAGATCGACAGCTGCTTCATATTGAATTAAAAGGTGTAGAAGTTGTTGTATGAGAATTTGTTTTGAAAAGCTAACAGAATTCATGGAATAGTATCAAGCAGGGCTCTCTCCAGCCTGATCTGAAACCAATAATATATGACTTACAAAAGTTATGCTTTCTACTCTTTCCTTCTCGAGACTGAAGAGGAAACAGTTTAACCTCTGCTCCCAAACAGATAATCTTGGAACAAGTTTTGGAATTTTGCTGATATTTGGCCCTGAAACATTTCTGTTTTCTTGATACCTATTGAAAATTTAAGTGGATTATTTATTTTACTTTATTTTAGTGCTGGAACAGGGAAACTGTTAAGTTAAATAGAAAAAAAAAAAAAAAAAATGACCCTGAATTTTATCCTCAGGTTGAAGAACTGGAAGAAAGCCGTTGTTTTATATTTTGATTTCCCAGAGTGTGAGAAAATTGTCCCTGTCCAGATGCTAGCCAAATTCTGAGAGAACATATTAGAGTGTTTTCTGGGCAGCACAGGGAGATGGTCGGGGTCTTGTGTGCGGGTGTTCCAGGTTTCAAACCATAGCAGGGGAATGGAAGAGAAAAGGGAAGCACTCCCAAATCAAACATAACTCTCAGGAAATGAGCCAGAACACCTGTGAGAGGTCGGGGGTCAGAAAATACAAACCCAGAGTTCAACATTTTGGTCACATCACACAAAAGAAAATGGTCGTAGATAGTGAAGAGAAGAAAATCTGGAGTGTTACGGAGGGTGTAGGGTTAAGGGTCTGTCATTATAAAGCTCCTTTGTTTCCAGGACTCTACAGTATTTTCAGAATTAGCATGGAAAAATTCTGAAGGTCTCGTTGCTTAAGCATCACATCACATTGAAAAGTTATTTATCTCTTTCCTGTAACTCCCAGTTGTTCACTTCTGGATTCTTTGCCCAGTTATTACAAGGCTCTTAGGGTGGGGGTGGGGTGGTCCAGCAGTTAGAGATGACGAGACAGCACAGCCTTGAATCACTAGGAATTGATTTCTAGGGAGAGAAAATAGGTTTTGCAAACGTTGCTTCATGGGACCTCCTAGGGAAATGGAGGGTGTTTTTCCATCTCATTTCCCAGCTCAAACTTCTCTGAAATCTGCTTGATTTTTGCCAGGTGTCAAATTATAACCCTCCTGTCAACCACAAATGACTAATGATTAACCTAATGACTATGCAAAGTTTGAAATTCACATTCACATTTTAACTTGCTAGCTACATTGTGTTTTCATAAATTCTGGGAAAAAAAAAAAAAAAAAAAAAAAAAAAACTCCCCAAAAGCCAACACAAATAAAGTTTTAGAATCTTAGCTGCAGCAATTCACTTGCAGTTGCCGACCCTGTAGGTCTCCGGGAGAAGCAAAATGGAGCTGTGGCAGACCCACCTTCAGCCTGCCACTGGCCAGCACACAAGATGAGGCCAGTGCCCCTCTCCTGGGGAGAGTTAAGTGATGTCAGCACCACTGGGCAGAGCACTATGTGACCCTTAAACTGCTTTATGTACAAGCAGTTCTTTTCCTCTTCCCACTTCTCCCTGGGACGAGGGGCAGCTGAAATTGCTGGTATTCTGTTTCATCCCCCTTAGGTAAACTAAACTGAAAACATTAATTGTATGATGCCCACTGGTCATTTACCAGTGGTGGTAGATACGTGGTAACTCTCAAAAAGCTTCTGAACTGTTTTCTTTCCTACTTTATGGAAATGGAACAAGGTCTCAGCAAGTTCCTTCCATATTTACCCCTGGCTACAGTGTGTGCCTTGAGAGCTCATAAAAACAAATCTGCCTGTCAGCCAGTCGGTAATGGGACCCTGAGCCTCTCTCTCTGCAAGGTCACCTGTTTAAATAAAGGCTCCCGAGGTGCTGCCTAATGGGTATTTCCATCCCAGAGCTCTTGGCTTGCTCCCTGCCCGTGTTTTAGGAAGCAGCTTGCATGCTGGCCCTGTTCCTCAGTGAGTCTTCATGTTGTTCATCTCCCTTGCAGTTGATGAGAAGTTTTGGAGACCCAAACCAGGCAGACCCAGACCCTAGCCCTAAGCTGTAGCATGTAGGAGACTTTATGAAGAATTTCCTTTAAAATAAAAACAGATCCATATTCTGTTCGGTGACTTGGTGTTTCTGCAGTCATCAGTGAAAAGATTCCTAGTGAAATGTGAGAACTGTAAAAGTCACTGTGTAAAGAGATGCCTAGCGTTGTTGGCAAGAATTAGACATCCTTTTGACCAGTAGTGAGCTTCCTTCAATCAGATGAAAAGAAACCAAGTTAAGTATCTGTGGCAGTTGTGTCACGGGCATGTTCTTTCCATCTGATTCCACATTTTCTGCATGGGGCATGCTTCGAGGCCTGTCTTCTCATGTCCCTCTACCCCACAAACACTCCTCTTCAGGTTCTAGCAGAATCCACTGAATGAACAGACATGTGCCTGCCTCTACTGGAATAGCAATGTACCAGAATGTGGGTGCCAAGGACTTCCACACATCTCGTCACCTTCATATCTGGCACTACACTGACCAGCTCCTCTCTGAGGTGACTCCATTTCCATCCTCTAGGTTACAGGAGTAACAGCAGGTAGAAGGTACAGCACTCCTGAGTATCTTGTATTTAGCTTTTCAGTGAGATTGTCACCTGTGTCCTTGCTAACAGAAGTAGCAAGTACACACACGCATGCATGCGCGTGCACACACACACACACACACACACACACACACACACACACACACACACACACACACACACAAGCGCGTTTGCCCTCCACCTCCACCTGCCCTCACAAACCATGTCTGAGAAGCCAGGACTTAAAGCTGAGATCCAGATCAGGACTGGCCTGATGGCTCAGAATCAAAGACTGAAGTCAGGGGGGAAACACTACACAGAAAGACAAGCTCAGGAGGGAGAGCAAACAGAGCCCGCAGTTCCTGGTTAGGGTCATAAAGCTCTGACTTCCTTTACAGACCAACAATGAACACAGGTAGTCACCAGTCAGTAAACATTCCTTACTACACTGGCGTGGATTATGTCCAAAGACACCAGATTGGGTGCTGACCTGTCCACCCTGTTTTTCCTTCCACCCAACTTAATGGTGACCCTAAAGAAGCCTCCTTCTTTGTAAGGTTTCTCAATCTCAGCTCTACTGACTGTGGGATGGACACTTCTTTGTTTCAGGATCTGTCCCAGGCAGTGTGGAATGCTTTACCAGCATCCGCTGAAATCTGCTCAGTAGATGCCAGTCATACCTTCCACCCAGTTTAAGCAACCAAAACTGTCTCTGGATGTTGCCAAATGCTCACAGAGCATTATAGCATACTCTCCTCTCATTGAGAACCACTTAGTGAAGCAGAGGAATCAATCCATGGTCTAAAGAGTAAGAGACATAAATACTGGTACGTGCCAAATGTCATGAAACCCAGAGAGATATCAGAGTGTGCTCAGAGGACACAGTGCACCTGCAGTTGCCTCACAGATAAGGAGGCTTGTGATCCCCAGACAGTATCAGACTCACCTGGAGGACTGGCTAAACCCAGATTTTTGGGCCTCACCCCAGAGGTACTCTTCATCAGCCCGGTACGGAGGCCACAATTAGCAATTCTGACAAGTGGGACCTTTCTGGACAGGTACCTGACCCAGCCATGGTAAGGTAGCTACAGAAAAAGCAGATTCATTGCTTTAAGCCTTCTGTCTCCCATTTTTAATTTCTATACCTGCGTCTTCATCCTGACATCCAGTGTCATTTGGACTCGTCTTCTCAAGCTCTTGTTGACCGTGCCTTTTTCTTTGACATATTCTCCTTGGGAAGTGTCCTAAACTTTCCCAACTCTTTTAGTCACACTCAAACTTTATATTGAGCTGTTTGTTCCTGGAGCCCATTTCCTGCTCCACAGTTAACCCATGCCTAAGAGTCAGGAAGAACTAAGAGAGTACCCACATTCCAGGTGCTTGCTAACCTTCCCCAATTTCATAAACTACTAAGCCATGGAATACCAAGGAGTGACGAGTCCAGTAGAGAAGAGCATATTTAATCCCCAGGACTCACACGGTGGGAGAATTGATATCTGTAAGCTGTCCTCTAACCTTCAGAGTGTGCCCCTGCACACACAAAATAAATAAATAGATATAGATTGATAAATCAATGTAAGGAGTTTCTTTTAATTCTGCACTTACAGTGCACCCTTTATTGCCTGAACCTAAGGGAACCTGCTACCCTATCAGTGGTTCCAAGAATGACAAATGCTCCCCCTGCTCCTAGAAAAGCAACCCCCCCCAAGCGTACCATAGGTCTCTTATCAGGTGCTTGTATGAACTGTTTGATAATTCATGATTCATTCATTTTTACACTTCTTAGAATGACACATCAAGCCTTTCATGTAGGATCCCAAGCTGCCTTTTCCAGAATTTGCCATATATCCACTGGCTCTGAAGCACTTACATTTTACTCACTTCAGCCCATCCTTTGGTGTTTCCCAAACACAACCTGTAAATGTGTTCAGTAAGACAATAGTAAGGAAAAGCACCAGCGACCAGCTCGCCATGATTGACTATGTGCTGTGCACTCTTCTTTGCTGTGCTGTCTACACTAGTCTAGTGAACAAGCTCATGGACAAAGCAGTTATCTCTCCATTTTATAGATGAGGAAACTGAAAGTTAAATAGTTCAAGAAACAAAAAGAGAGACTCCTAACTTAACCCCAGTTGACCATCATTATATAGCATTTATATTTTGTACATCACTCTTTCCTAGGGGAATATTCTCTCATCCCATGAGACCCAGCTCAAACTTTTGTGAATCCTCTTCTACATCTTTAGTGGGGGATTAGCCATTCCTTTCTAATGCAGCATAAAACTCTGTGTGTCAATGATGAATACAGTATGCATATTTTACATCATAATGTTGGATTTTTCTGATCTCTGTTAAAATGTGAGATCACATTGCATTTATATTTGTTTTCCTAGCATCTAGCACTGTATGCCTGGTATCACCATGGTATTAGAGAAAATGCTAACTGAGCAAATAAGTGAGTAAAAGAATTACATATTCCAAGTTTATTGCCTTGTATATTCACAGCTCACATCAATCTATTAGCTGTCAAACCTGAGTTGGAATCTATACTTAAACATATGCTGGTTTCTATAGTTTATAAGATTTTTCACCCTACCTATTTTTGTATGAAATGGGGAAGAATAACAGACTGTACAGACTGTGCTCTCTAACTCAAGTGGAACAAAAATCTAGATGTATAATGCAGCAGTGTTTGGTGGAGCGTCTCAGAGGACACCTAAGACCTCTAAATAAATAGGGTGTTGGCTGATGAAAGTCCCAGAGGTCAGGCCATTAAAAAGCTGTGGTATTTGTTCCTGGCCCAACAGAACCAATAATGGCCAAGTTGGAAGAACTGCAGCCACCAAGGCATATTTTTCTCTATAAGCAGCTGTTTAGGAGAGCGAGTGCATAAACACACACATCCAAGTGGGTAGAGGAAAGGGCGTCTAGTCATAAGAGGTCAGCCAGGCCACAAATAGGAATGAGGCGCTGTTGACCTGGGCTGAAAACAAGAGTCAAGGTGAGGGATTGAGCTGGTCCCGAAACTGCTGAGCATCTTAGGCAATGATCGCTAATTGTTAGAAATGATTGTCCTGATACAAAAAACAGAGCATGTCTAGAAACACCACATGGTAGCAAGGGCCAAGTGTTCACTAGAAGTTGATAGACGAAGTAGCATAATGCTGTATGGAGCGGTGTTCAGACAAGCTGCTATAAAATGCTTTACTTATGTCCACCACCCCCTCAGGCAACTTCTTAGATTTGGTACCTTGTGGTTGTTCCTGGGTGACATTGATGGAAACACAGCCCACTAACATATGTGATTCTTACTTTATTATTAAAGTCTTCAAGTGAACAATTAAATTATGCTACTTTCCCCTTGAACAAGTGTTGTTTTGATTTTATTGTCAAATTCCTTAGTACTATTCTACTTTACTTTGGCTGCTAAGACAATCTTATACTGTAGCTTCTTTCCAAACATTCCTGTTTTTCACAATAAGAATGCCACAATTCATTACCAGGAATATACGTCCTAGCAGATTTATGGTTTTCCCATTTCAGTGCATGGAAGCAATTTTATCCCATTTCATGTTTATGATATTCATTATATTCAAATTCAGTATATTTTGTTTCCATGTAAAATTTTAGAAGTGCTTCGTGTATTGTGTGTGTGTGTGTGTGTGTGTGTGTGTGTGTGTATTTAAACTTGAATGTAGTTAGTTCTGTTTGTCTTGGAAATAGTAATGATTTTCTTATCCCAAATTTCATGTTTTTACCTAACACATGATGTTAGACTTCAAAGAATACTGTGACCATACTCTAAACAAACAGAAAAGAAAGCAGAAATTTATTATTTTATATGAAGATCTACTTCTATTTTTCTTTTATAATTTTGTGAAAACTGCATATTTCATATAATATGTGAATTCAGGGGCTCATAATTGGGCTAAGCTCAAATACATAATACTAGGAGCTATAATTATACTTTCAGCTATTATATCACATAATGCATGGGCATTACCCTGACATTTTAATATGCTGTCACTTTAAGATACACCTTGAGGTGTGAACAGAGCACAGGACACCACACAGGTGTCTTTGATTGTTAGTTGTTGGGGTTTCTCTTCCTGAATAGTAATGATATTTTTAAGAAAATATCTAGAATCCAAAAGGAGTGTTCAGAAGCTAGAACAACCAATCTACGTTTACAGTTGCTGGCTGGTGGAAAAAGATTGGACTTCATTGTTTTCTATGTTTTCTATGTAAATGGTTTTGGATTTTTTATAAGAGAGTGCATAGCCCATTCAGATGGATCAGCAATGCGTGTGTTCCCAGTACTTTGGTCTTTGAATTAGTTTGCAACTACAAAAATAATCATAAATTTGATGGGGCAGGAGATAAATCTACATTATTATTGAAAACATGTAACAGTGTTTTCCTGAACTCTTCCAAATGTTTAATATGCTTGGTATCCTTCCAGAGCACTATATTCATAATTTAGGAATTAGAGAATTCTTAAAGTAGCTGAGCTGTCCCAGAAAAAGATGTTTTGGGATGAGGTCATCATGCTGACAGTGAACAACAAACATCCATATTATAAATGTAATTTCTTATCAGATTCTGAAATTAGGAACTTAGGGAAGACTCCCAGCTTATCATTTGGTGAATGAACGTTAAAATGAAAGTCTTTTAAACACGGGGGACATACCATTTTAGATATCCAGATATGTGCTGATGGCAATAGTGATGTCTGAAGTTTGTCTAGTTCCCAGTTTTGTATAGTTTATCAACTTATTTCATAAGCTACCATATCCAAATGTTTAATTCCCCTAATTTTTACCTCTAGTATTTTGTTACCCATCACATTACATTATTCATAAAAACTCACCTGCCTTATCCCAAGATAACAGGTGTGCCTGCTCCTTAAAATGACCTGAGTTAGAGCTCCTGAGAAGTCCAACATGACTTTTCTCTCTGGGTTCTTAAATCTTACTGCCTGATTATAGAAACTCATGGGTATCAACTTGTTAGCCAGACTCTAGTTAAGGTAAAGGAATTCTGATCAATTTGCTCAGAATTGTGTCCAGCTGTGCATGTTTCCGTCCTGGTCGAACAGAAGCTAGCCAAACTCTCCCTTAATTGCGTGCCTCTTTTTCTTCAGCCACTGAAATTAGGTGTGATTGGGCCCTAACAAATCATGTGACGCATATGGCTCCCAGGTAATCTTACATCCTTTATTTTGTGCATAATAAAGGCCAAGTTTAATAAACGATTAATGATTCCAGCAAACAGAGTATGTTCATAACAAGAACATTCCCTTTAAACAGAGATACCAAACAATTCCCTGTACAGGGCATATGCTGTACTTTAAAACCTGAAATTGCATCTTTTGGAAATAGAATGGCATAATCTTTAATCACCATCTTTACCGCTAGCATTTGTAGTAGAGGAGAAGAATAGGTGGAAACCAGTGCTCCCTGTCACCTGCCATGGTTCCTGTGTGTGCTTTCTGTGTTATGCATTAGGTTTAAATTTCTACTCCTGAGTGAAGGAGTCCCGTGGAGCATAATCAAGACCAAAATATTGCTTCCTAAATAGATGCTGACTCCCTGTTCTCCTTTTTGGTTGAATGGTGCTAAAAATCCATTCAGAGGCTTCAGTGGGCTTCTGCGCCCTGTGTTATAGCCTTACTAGTTGCCTAGAGAACACATGTAATAAAGTAATATGTTACAGCAAGTAATCAGCTAGCGATCAGGTTTTCATGATGATTGCACATACCTCGGCGAACATCATTTTTGAAGGATTGAAAGTAAAGGCAGTCAAGTCAAGTAGCTTTTGGAGATGATACGGTTTTTCCTTAAGTGAGATGGTGGCCAGACTTTCAACTCCTCAACCTGCTGCCTCTGAACCTGCCAAGTTGTGGTATGGAAAGCTCAGTTTTAGTACAAGACAAGCCCAGGTTTGGTTATAGAGTCTACCACTTACTAACTATATGACTTGGTTCAGTATTTACCCGGTCTTTAGTTCTGTAATCTGCAAAGTAGACATGGTATCATCCAACTGGGTAGCTTCCTTGTGTCACAAACTATGATAGGTGTAAATTGACTTGGAGTTTCTGAAGAGAGTTTGTCACTGGTAGCAATCTGTCTTTTTTTGCAAATACAAAGTGATGTGATTGGAAGCACGCGTAGATATCCTGTTTCTTTCTCAGTCGGGAAGTCTGTTTGGACAAGGCTCAAGCTTCTCAGCCTTCCTTGTAGAGCAGTCAGGATCTGGTCTATGTGCTTCCGTGCCCCTGTTCTCCTGTCACTCTCCCCAAACCCTAAACCCCCAAGGCCCCTCTCCTGTTTCCACTTTGCCTCTGGTCCTGCTGGTTCTTCTGCCTGGAACATTCTGTTTGTTCAGTTTCACTCCTTTCCCTGCTCCTGGCTAGCTTGTCCTTCTTTCCTAGCTTTCCTTTCCTGGAGCAGGTCTCCTCCCACTGCTACTAACACCCACCTCATTTTCTTCATTGCAGCATCTCACACACCAATGGCTGCCGGTCACCTTCTTTTACCTCGCTCCATACCTGACTGAAGGCTCTGAGGTTATAGGAGGTATATCTTGACTTCCTCCCCAAACAGACCTGACTTATCCCTTTACAATGGTATTAGTGAAATAGTTTATGTCAACTGGAATGTGATGGGCTTCAGTTTTTTTCTTAGACTGATGGTAATAGTTTTTGCTTATTCTGAAACATAAATCTAAAAGACCTCTCATTGCTGTTACCTCCTAATACATCAGAGTTGTTGAATCTGTATGTCATTTCACAAATGTGTATTTCATTCCACTGCTGTGCAAAGGACCCATGAGTTAAGAATGAAAACCCTTATTATGGCAGCATTTCATAAAACTATTTCCCAAAGTCTTCTTCATATCAGTCGAGAAGGGACAAATGCAGACAGGCAAATGGAACCAGGAGAAATTAGAGAGGAGGTAGCTAGGGATGTTCTTCAGCTCATCCACAATAAACCCAACCAGTCACATTTTATGTGTTAAGATTATTTTAATGTTGCCTTACACTTCATAAGATAGCACTTTGTGGGGCTAGAGGGATGGTTCAAAGGTTAAGAGTACATACTGTTTTTCTAGAGGATCTGAGTTCATTTCCCGACACCCACACAGAGTGGTTTCACAACCACCCACATATAATTCCAGCTCTGATACCCTTTTCTATCTTCTGTGGGCACCTGCATACACATAGCATACACACATGCACATACATATAAATGAAAACTTTTAAGGTATGGCACTTTTATACTTACAAATTTTTGAATATATTAAGAGCTCCAAGATATTCCCCATGTTCATTTTATGACTTTGCAAATCATCTACACTTATTAGTTGGAACCAAAGGGACTGTACTAACAGAGGTTAAAAATAAATTTTATTGTGCTACAAAACATGACCCTTCAGAAAGACCAAACTTAGACCCAAATCAGGAATATTAGCACAGGGGATCCCTGAGATTGCAGGCAGCCTTATTTAATTTGGCTCCACCATTTATTAATCTCCTAATACATGGAAAAGAAGTAAAGTTCTGCTTGCAACTACCATTCCCTGATGAGCTGTTACAGAGGCCATTACCAAACTGAGAAACGCAATTTGAAATATACAGCTATTTTCTGAGTCATCGGACTGCTATTGATTCTGTTTAGAAGTATGTTTTATAAGAAAGAGAAATCTGTTGGCCATTTAGGCATAAGAATGGCTTTATTGCATCTCTAAGAGGAGATGAGACCTTGTTCTTGGCCAAGATCCATTTTGAGGAATTGCATTCCACAAACCTAAATGCCACGAGGAGCTCTGTGGAGATTCCATATTCTCCCTCTTGTTCTGTCCCCTTGCAGACCACTGCTGACAGCTGTTGGACAGCTGAGGCAATTCACCTCCAAAGTTGCGTAATTTGGAGAGTGCTTTGGGATCCGTACAGTTGAAAGGTTGTTAATTATGATGATTTATGACACTGGAAACAAATCTGGGCTTTGACAAAAATATGGAGAATATACTTAATACATAATTATTTTGCTTGTCCCATTGGAAAGTCCCTACGTACAAGAAAAAATTTATTCTTACTGTGACTTATTAAGAAGGTCCACAGTTGTGTAAAACAGAATATCACTGACCTTTTGAGTTAGAGCAATAACTTAAGAGACCACCTGGAGGTTGATGTGTATGTCTTAGCACCACCCCTGATTATGATGTTTTTATCTACCTGGTCTTCCTGTTTGGACAGCCCGTCTCTTCCATCTTGCCCACTTCACATGATCACACTGCCCACTTGGTCACTACAACATTTAGTATCTCTCAAATCTCCTTCCCATCGCCGCTGCTCTTGCCCTCGTTCAGGCTTTGTCCTTTTCTTCCTGAGATCCACCTTGCACTGTCAGTCCATATTCAAAGCTGACCCTCACACTGTATCCAGGTATCTTCCTGAAAAAGTAAATGAAACAAAGCCAAAAGCAGTGCCTGAAAGTCCTTTGGCGAGGCTGTGTGCTGGCCTTCTTAACGCTCTATCCCTTTCCACCTGACTCCCCACGCCCTCTCTGCTACTGCCACAGTGACCTTTTCACCTTTTACCCAACACGACATGCTCCTCTCAAAACTGGAAAGCCTCTGGAAACAGAAACCCCCTCCTAGAGGCCCCTCTCTCTAACCGCCTGGCAAACACGTCTTCATTTTTCAACACTCCTCAAGTGCTCTTTCTCTGCCTAGGTCTCTCAGACAGAATAATGTGATTGTGGCATTTATCAGCATATGGCATCCCTTGAAGTTTGCATATCTATTTCCTACGGTGCAGTTTTCAAAGTCTCACTTCAACTTCCTCAGTGAACAAAGTCAGTACTGACATAGGAACCAGTGACTGTTAGGGCAGCTAGCTACCAAATACCCTGGTTTTAGGTTATGACATTGCAAAATGTATCAATTGACTGGCAACTGAGTGTTTAGTAAAAGTGCGACTGGGCTGGGGCAGTATCTCAGTCAACAAAGAGTTTATTGCACAAGCATGAGGACCTGAGTTCGATTCACAGAACCAGCATAAAAATAACTGAGCATGGTAGCATGCCTTTGTAATCCCAGTACTGGAGATGTAGAGATAGGTGGATCCCTAAGGATTGCTGTCCAGCAAGCCCAGCCCCAGCAAACCCCAGGTCCCAGTTAGAGACTTTATCTCAAAAACAGGTTGGATGGCTCCTCAGAAATGATGCATAGATTGATCTCCAGCCTGAATATCTTACTCATCTGTTCGTTTACCACCTGAGTATGTTAAACAAGCCTAAACTCCTTACTCAAAATGCTTAGGAAAGCCCATGTTTCAGAATTCAGAAACTTTTGTATCTCATTGAAATACCATGGATCTTTTATCACGTATATTATGAAAAAACCCTCCACATGTTTTATTTTAAAAAAAACTTCTGGAGAGGTATCCCATAACCAGACACAGGACTCTGCTCCTGTATAGGATATACATTCACACTGAGTGGAATAGACTCTTTCTTGATAAAGTTTTGTTACCAAGTGTGTTTGCTACAAATTTATGGGGAAATCATGAATTGGCTGGGCATAGTGGCACACGCCTTTAATCCCAGCACTCGGGAGGCAGAGGCAGGCAGATCTCTGTGAGTTCAAGGCCAGCCTGGTCTACATAGTGAGTTCCAGGACAGCTACAGGGAGACTCTGTCTCAAAAAGACCAAAAAAAAAAATAATGATAATAATAATTCATTTCCTTCCCTCAAGTATAAATTCTGGACTGCTGACTTCGTTCATTGCCAGTACTGGACCTATATTTGACATTTTATATGTGCTCAAAGTATTTTGTTGAATGGGTTGATGGACGAATGGATGGAATGAATGTGGATTAACTTGACACAATAGGCGTTAACACAAGTGGCAGAATGTATGAATTCCAGAGGCGAGGGGGCTATGGGAGGGTGCCAGTGGGGATGGGGGTATAAAGATGATTAAGATTGATTGAGATGTTCTGTATGAAACACACAAAAATTCAATAAAAAGTTTGTCTCATTTTAGAGATAATATGAAAATGGGGGGTGAACCTAAAAACTTACAGCCACTTTTGAAAGAGATGCATCTTTGCTCTGGAAATTGTTACTGAATATGTTAAAGCTGTAATGAAATGCTTCTTCTAATAATGTGGTTATTAAACTTAAAAATATATTCTAAAGGACAAAAAAAGAATGCTTACAATAAAAAAGATTTCTTTATTGTAATTCTTCTTGGTAAGGAATATTTGTATTCATCATGTCTTGCTGATATATAGTTAGTAAGTAATGTCTTCACATAAGGAGCTGAAAATTCCTTTCACACTTAAAAAGTAGAATTTGAAGTTTTTGAGAAAATTAAAAAATTCCTTCTAGAAAGTTCACTGAGTTGGAAGGCAGAGTAATGAGGGTTGGGGGTTTCAGTGTAAACATTATTGGTCATTCTTCACTGGAGTTGTAGGTATAAAGGGGTAAACAAATATCCTAATCACCATGTTTTAGAAATACATTGTCTTACACTCCAGTTTACTATCCATGTCCAGGACTGAACTATAAACTTTTATTTCCCTCAAACAAATCCCTAAACATTTATTGCATTAAAAATGAATCATCTGTTATACTCCAACCATAAACTGAATGATAAACAGAGGGAGGAATTATGATCTCTGGAAAACTGGAGAAGCGCCAGTGTACGATCACAATATCCCGCCCCATAAATCTCAGATTCATATTTATGTTAAATTCCCAGCCTAGCCTGTCAAGAGAATGTCTCAAATGCCAGCTGTCCTGAATGGGAGCAGTTACTTGATAGTAACTGTCCTGAATGTGTCTCAAGCCACTGGCTTGAGTGTGACATCCAAAATGTGTCACTGCTTCTCGGGAGAGCTTAGGACAGGTGCAACGGACAGAAGAGATTCTCACACATGACTGTTTGATTGCATTATGCGTTTACTAGGTCAAAGCATAACAAACACACATCAATACAAACACTCAAAGGGAAACCTGGTCTTCTAGCAGTTAAGAGTCCCAAAGTCTCTTGGAGTACCTTCCAGAGGTTAAGCCTTCAGGCACTCCGTGTGGAGAGGTTCTCTAGTCGGCCGTGATCGGTGCACTCTCCCGGCTGAGGAGCTGTCTCTTGAAGGCTCTGATCATGTCTGGTCGTGGCAGACTCCCGTCAGTCTCTGGCTCTCAGGCTGAGGTCCTCGATCAGGTCTCAGGCGAGGCTCCGGTCTGGTCTTGGGCAGAGCTTTAGGTAGCGGTCTCAGGTTTTGGGCGATGCGCTGGGACAAGGCCCATGGATTCAGAGTCTCATGTAGCCAAGCATCAAAGAATCTTTTTGCTGCCAGATATTATATATTTCTTTTCTGGCTGAAGTCCTTCTGACTTACGTCAGTAACTTCAGTGGTTTCTTGAGATATGGCTCACACCCTGTGGTCACTTATCACCAACACACAGGCACTCAACTCACATAGGTTCTGTTTGGTTGCTGGGTTACAACTTAGCTTCTTATCTACTTATCTACTTCACACAGTGTCACAGCAATGTTCAGTTTGGTTTCAGAGTTTACAGAGTTAATATTCATCTTTAATTTCTGATTTCTAAATTCCTAATAAATTCCTAATACATTCAGTACACCAGCTCATTGTTTTACGAAAATAGGTAGAAGCCAGTGACAAGCACTAGCTGTTGGTGGAGGACTGAGGCAAATATGATCATTCGGCCATCAGTTGAAGCATATTCTTTGATAGGAGTTTTATTTGAAATAGTTTGAAGCATTTCTCAATGTGGAGAAATTCGCTACATTCTTGAAAATCCCATTGCCTCATCCATGGCTTGTCACATTTTAGACTTCTGCCCCATGTAAGCAAGAACTCTTTTAGTCTGGCTTGACTTATGGTGTATCTAAGTCTATGTACTATATATACAAATATACAATATAAATATAAATATATACATATATATATATTTGGTCTTTTGAGACAGGGTCTCCCTATAGCCCCAGCTGGCCTGGAACTCACTATGTAGACCAGGCTGGCCTTGAACTCACAGAGATCCACCTGCCTCTGCCTCCCAAGTGCTGGGATTAAAGGCATGCGCCACTGTGCCCGGCTTGTAACACAATATTTTTAAGTCAATGCCAAGGATGTGGTGTGTATCTATCTACACGGAAATTTTTCTATTTATTTTTTTCATATAGTCTGAAAATAATTCATACTTTTTCCAGTAATTTATCTACTCTTATGTGCTGTTTTAAGTAATTAGACCAGTCATTTTAAAATTAATATAAAGCACATCCATGATTGATTTTCTGGGAAATTTGAACTTTTCCAGGGTTATAAATTGTCAACTTGCATTGCATGTGCATGCCCCCAAAAGACAGAGAAGCTACTTGGCAGTCTGGCTTTCTACTATGTTACATGATTGCAATAGGTCAACTCTGACATGGTGTTGAAAGAGAGTTCCTTTTACAGATAATTAATGAAATGCAGCACAAAGCATGCCATCACCTAATAAAACCCTCACCTTGTGAACAATGTTTACTGCCCTTTTCAAAAAGTTCCCCTTGGATTTGGACATGTAGAATATTACATTTCATGTATGACTGTGGCTTCCCATGCAGCTTAAGAGTTCTTGCTGTGTCTCAGCTATAGGAAAGATTCTTTAAGGAAACTATTAGCTGTTGGCCAGTCTCTCAGGCTCATGATTCAAAATGACCAGCATTCATTAAACTTTATTGCTGAACTACATGAAGTTTCTTTGGACTAGGAGATGGTGTGACCTCTGTCCGGGTTTTCAAAGGGTGCTGAAGCTTTTCATTAACCTGGAAGCCTTCTACTTACGTGGTTCACAGCCTGGTCTCTACTCACTTGGAGGTAACAAAGGGTGTCAGAGCAGGAGGGCAGTGGGGGTCTCCTAAGCTCTGCCAAGACCGCCATCTGACTCATTAGGAAAAATAAAATGGAAATGACTGAGCACCTAAGGATCCTCTTTCAGATTTGTCTTTTCTCCTCCTCACACCGTCATAGTACACAGCTTCATGGGACCTGGTTTGTGGTTTCTTCCCTTGTGTTTGCTGGCGATGCTATTGCTCACTCATAGCATTGTACATGGAAAGGAGCAGCAGATGAACTGAGCCCCGGTGTTCCCAGGAGCAGAAGCAAGTTTTCAGACAATTTCACTCTTATTTCTGTGATTACCAGAGAACTATAAATTAGACATGACATATTCTTGAGGTGTGACAAGCAAATGCTTGCTGAGTAAAGTGTCATCAACTAGACCAACATTAGATTAGCATGGACACCATTAGTACTCAAGAACATCAAAATCTGTTTCTTCTCCCATAAAAGGATGACCATCTGACTTTATGTGACACTGAAGAAGTCACATAATTTTTAATCAAAATTTTTTGTCTCGAACCTGAAGAATAGCAAAATGCCAATCAGTTAAATTCAAACTATGTGACATTCTTTGTACAAATGATCTTTATTCTTCAAAAAGATTAACAACTTAAAAGACAACAAGAGTTCCAGTATCTCTTAGATTGATGCATTGTGGCACTGGATACCAACAAACCAAAGAAAACTGTGAGAACATTTGTGGAAGTTTGACTGCAGCCCGAATACTAGACAGTATGATAATGCTAAATATTATGAATGAGATTATGGCATCTGGTTATGTTGGAAGACGATCTTGTTCTTAAGAGAATGTGCTGCAATATTTAGGGAGGGAACCTTATGATGTCATGCTATCAGGTGATTCAGAAAAAATGTATTGTAGATCTATACATGCACACAGGTGTATACATGCAGGTGGGAGAAAGGAAAAGTAAAATATGTTGGAAAACGTTTCTTAAAATGGTGACTCTAGGTGAGTTCTAAAAATGAGATTTATAATGTAGGACTGGTTTAACAAGTAAAAATAGTGTAGCTTAGGTGAATATTCTTATTATCTCAGTGATGGCTGCTGCTTTTTTACATATTAACAGTGAGTTCTTGATGAGCTTTGCCTTCCTGAGGTCAGTTATGGAGTATCAATCATACAATCTTATACTTGACTAGAATTCTTTAATTAGAAATTTCTATGCAGAATTCAACCAGACTCCAGCCCATATGATACCACAGAGATCCCCTGGCAGTTTCTTCTTGCTAACCTCAGCCCCTTCTGACAAGACTGAGAATAATGGATCTAGGCATACCCATCCCTAAATCATGTCCTCCAGGCCTCCACTTCTGTGGCAGCAATACAGTGAGTGTATCACAGGGCTGCTGTCTGGAATTCGACATGTCCCTTGACCCATTTTCAGATTTGTCCTACTTTAACCTTTCCTGCCTGTGCAAAGAGCTTCCCCCTCCCTTTATGCTATCCTCTACTCAAGCTTCCCTTCTTGGCCCTGACATAAGTTAGAACATATATAGCTACAAATAATCAGGATCCCCTCCTTCCAAAATAAGCCAGAAGTGTAGACCTACAGTGTCAGGTGAGATCTAAACTCCTCCAGTCACTGCTTTCCTATCCTTTGTGACTTGCATCCCTTTAAGCTATATTATTGAGTGGCTGCAAGAACTCCACCAGCATGTCCGGTTTTCAAGAAAGAATCAGAGGGAGGGTGGGAAAGACAAAAATAACATGCTTCCCAGCCATGTAGCTTACCTTTAAAGTATGCTTGAGAGCCAATCTAATAATTTCTGCTAAAAAAGTTAAGAACTTATCCTTTACTTTGACACACTTGCTATCTCAACAAAATCAAAGAAATTATTAGAAAAGTTACGTTCATACACAATTAATAACCTGTGTGCCAACATCTGTTAGTATATTGAGTCATGCACTTACTCTGGACTGTGGGAGAGAATGAATAGAAAACATGACCTCTCTCACATTACCCCATCCCCTAGGGCTTATGATTTATTTTAAGGAGGCAAAATAAGTGGAAAGGATCTATGTAGAAAAGAGAGTTTGGTGCTACTCTAAATGGACCTGAGAAAAGAGAGAATAAAAGTCCTCACACAAGTTTTCTGGCTTTGCAGATATCAATAAAAGGTTTGGGGAAGAGAATTTCCCAGTGAGAAGAAGCAGCAAAAGTAGCAGTGACGAAGGGCTAAGCAACATAGACAGAGTCTGGTTTGAAGAACAGAAACCAAAATGAGAGCTGTAATGGGGGTGGATCCCAGAGGACACTGAGCGCACTCACATCTGGCCCTGGACTAAGCAAGAGAGAGCTGTTCTGGGTTGTTGGGCCAGGTAGTAATGGTAAAAATGATGCTTTAGGAAAGTTGTAGAAAACAGGAATGAGTGGAGAGGCTGGAGTTATTTGATATGTATAGCTGAGAATCGGCATCTACCTTGTGTTAGGAAATCAGTGGAAATGGAAAAGAAATGGCAAATTTGAAAGCTATTTGAAAGGGTGATGATCAGGAAATTCGGAAGGTCTCTTCTCCCCAGTCATGCTGAAGGCTTGACATCCTTGGAAATCATTTAATAATGCCATTTGATAAAAACACAGCACTTTTATTCCTGGGTTCACTTCTGAGATGTGACCACAAAGCCTCTCAAAGAACCATGCTGTGGAGTTCGTTCTGGGAGCTCCATCTCCCTCTGGAAGCCCACCTGTGTGCAGCGGCCTGAGGAGCTGAGGCTGACACAGTTTCTGTCTCCCAAGCCGCACTCCATTTCTCACTGACTTCCTACCAGCTCCCGAAAGTTACGCAAATCCTCTCCATCTCAGGAGCTTATTCTCTCATATTGGGGCCTTTTCTCCCCCTTGTATTTGTCACCATTTGCCTGGGTTTAATGGCAAATGAGAACACCGTTTTCAGAAAAGTCAGTTTAACTTTTCAGAGCCGAAGGGTAGCCTCTCAGTAAATTGAACTATGGGAAAGTCAAGGAAGTGATTTACTAGTCAAAATGAAGTCCACATATTCTTTCTGATTCAGCTTCTGTGGGTCCTAGAAACATCTTTTTCATACTAGATGTTTAAAACTTCTCCACTTGTATATAAATGCAAATGTTATTTGTTTCTGAAATTTGATTTGAGAGATGAGTTAATTGTGCTAATACTATGAGGATTTGTAATACAATTTGTCAATATAATTTGAACAAGAGCCCCTTCATGTTTGACTGTAAATGAATTTTAATTAAGGTTAATAACCTTCATATAGAAAATGGTAAATAATTATAAGTAAGTGATCTTGGATAAACTTCCAGTGCGTACTTTAAAAGAAACATCAAGTAAAAATCTAGTAAATATAGTATTTATAGTAATTATGTAGATTAAAGAACTTCAGCTGAGTGCTTTTTGGCAGATTGTAGAACACATACTCCAGCTCAAGTGGAGTGCTGAACAAGGTTATGATGCAAACCTTGTAACAACTTGAAATTCCCATTAAAAGCCTAGTAGACGTACTGGTTAGTGTACTTAACAAATTAAAATCTCTGTTAGGATGGAAAAATGCATTTCTGCTGGTTTCTACTTAAGAAATGAGTAAGATGGCTCACCCTAAATTCTAATGATAAGCGTCATCATTTCACAGTGCCTCAAATAAGAATGTTGGCTGATGTGCCAGATATCTCTATGATAATATGGCACAGACTTTCATGAAAAATAATGCAAACTGTTCCTAACAATGATCTTTTCTTCTCTTCACTCTAACCTCACAACACTCACTGGACGTGGCTCTGGGACCCTCAAGGACTCTGGGGCCTGCTACAAATGGTATCATCATTCTTTCAACCTCACTGTGACCAGTGATCCCACCTGTGTACTCATGGTTTCTGTACCACCATCAGCTTTCTGTCTATGCTAACCCTAGGCAGGGTGGACGTTTCCTCTCAGAGGGTCCTCTCTGCTGCCTCCCACCCTGTGCTTCTCCACTGATCACACACCACTGATCACAAGAACTCGCCTTCCCCTCTCCTAAGGAAGTTGAGGGTACCTGAAATGACTTCCTCCTAAATTCCTCTGCTCTGGCGCATAACTTGTGTCTTCTCTTGTCTTTTTTATTTCTCTCTCTCTTCTCTTTTAAAGTGTTGTTGTTATTGCTCATTTTTGGTTTTGAGAGACGGTCTCACTACATAGCCCAGGCGGGCCTCAAACTCACAATCTTCCTCCCTCGGCCTCCTGAGTGCTGAGATTACAGAAGTGCACCACCGTACCTACCTTTTGCTTTGTTCTGTAAAAGGAAGTTTTTGATTTTTATTTCCTAAGATTATTTTCTCCTAATCGTATTCCTCTAAGACTGCTTTATCTCTTTTGTCTTTTACTTCTTTAGATTTCCACAATGACTTGATTACCCCCTCTCACTACAAATATGCTTGTCTCTCACACTTTTTTAGACAGCAGCATATACTCATATTAATTCCTCACATTCTTGTCAGATCTCTCCTTTTCTTAGCTACCACAAATTTTATGAAGAAAACTACATTTACTACTTACATCCATTTTCTCTATCCCTCATTTCATTCTTTATCCAAGTTCCCTGATGCTCACTCTCACCTTTCAATCAAAACTGCCTTTCTGACACAGATGCATAGCATGCTTCAGTGTGGAGAGCCCAGAAGTCTAAGCCAAAGATGGCATCTTCTCTACATGGTATTTCAGGGTAGCTTTCAACACACTTTTATTTGAGAGCTACAGATGCTGTTAGTTTGAGAACATACATGAAATGCAACTACGTTGTTATGGACACAATTCTGCAATCTTCACCCTGACAAGAATGTGAATTTATAGAAACATCATTTACTCTTCTTCACAAGACAGTATTTTTCACAGAGATGCACTGGTCTACATCATAAAAAAAACAACAACAACAAAAAAACTATTTTGCTTTTCTGTAAGACTTGTGATTTGAACCAACTTGGGCTGTAGCAACTGCCAGTGAGGTTCTAAATACTCTACGTTTTCCGCACCTGCCGCTTAGTAACAGGCTACAGACAGAAGCTCCTACTTTGACAGCACTTGTTCCCATTCAGTAACAGAGCAGTTCTTAATAAGAATGCTCTTGATTTATGCTAAACACTATAATTTCTTAGATCACAGGAACTACATACTCTGTGTACCTATTAGACTGTTTTGCTTCATCCGTTGTATGGTGGCATCACACTATACTCAAATCTAGAAACTAGTTAGGTTCCATTTGACATTTGGTCAGATACTGGAGATATTCAAAGGTAAGTTAACATCAACTTCTTGCCACAAGGGAGCTTATAGCAAAACAGTAGAACTAAGACAAGTACCAACCATGGTGAGTGCCCTTCGGAGAAGAAAAGGGCGCCCCACAGGAGGAGGAAGCTGGGATGTGAGCCCAAGTCAGCAGAGTTTGTCCTCTAAGAGTTAAGAGGACTAACGTTTAACATCTGTGAACATTTCTGTCATTTAAGAAAAACTTTGCTGATATGTACACATACATACTTGTAATATCTCTGAACATGTTATATTTTAACAAATTATTGTATGGAAGATATTTGGATCCTTGTTTAAAAAATAATAAAAAATTGTGTTTTCAGGAACGTGTCTTTTCCTTGTTTAATATTTGTGTTAAGAGTTTCCTACCTCTTGGCATTGTGTCCACTTAGAGGCTTTATGATGGAAGAAAGCTTTCTGTCGGGAGGCAGGGACCCTGTGGAGATAAAATACCTTGTGTTTCCCAGCAGGAGGCCTAGGTCTTGCAGACAAATTTAATAGACATGCATGCACTGAGAAGATCTTATCGCCTATCCTATTGGTTTGGGGTCACTTGCTGGCTTACGTTATATGGAAATGTGGGCAGAGAGAGGGAGTAATTTGTTAATGTCATGTAGGATGAACTTGGTCAGAAAGGGAAGTGTACCCACTTTATAATAACACAAGTGTTTCCTTGCTAATCCCTTGGCAGGTTCATTATCTTCGAGGCCCCAGGCAATGGTTAGCCTATCATGAAAGGGAAATTTAACCCTCAGCATGAAATTAATCCTCAAAGACTTATGTCTACTCAGTCTAGAAATAATACTTTCTAAGTGATTTTATAATCCTTGACTCTTTCTTTATGTGTAGGTGCTAAATTGTTATTGAAATGTTATAGAGCATGCTAGGAAATTAATTTTTGTTTACTTTAGAAAACTGGACAAACCTTTAAGAACAGAATCTGATTTGCCAGTTCAAGATTGCAGTGGTAAACCTGATGTGATGGGATGGCTATTTTTTTTTTTTGGTCTTTTTGAGACAGGGTCTCTCCTGTAGCCCCAGCTGTCCTGGAACTCACTATGTAGACCAGTCTGGCCTCCATCTCACAGAGATCTGCCTGCCTCTGCCTCCTGAGTGCTGAGAGTAAAGGTGCACACCACCATGCTCGCCTATATTTTTAAAAAGCTTTTGGCATTTGTTTCTGCATGTGTGGATTGGGTGCAACAGTGCACATGTAGAGGTCAGAGAACAACTTAGGAGAAGATCCTTTCCTTCCACCATCCTGAAAATTTCATGATTTCATCTTTCTTTACTGAAGTAACACAGACTCAGAAAAACAAACGATGTATGTTCTTCCTCATATGTGGATCCTAGCAACCAAATCCTTATAAGTGAGTATGTATACAGACATAACTATAACCAAAATAATGAAAAGGAACTGGGGGGGTAAAGGAAAAGAAAGAATCTGAAAGAAGAACAGTAGGAAAAGGTGTTAATAAAGGAGATATGGATAAAAATGGAGCTATTTTAAGGGGAGGGAGGAAGGATGGTTATACAAGGAAACTTGGGGATAAAGGGAAAGAAGGAGCTCAAGAGAGATGGGACCACAGGAGAAAGGTATTACTAAGGGAGAAATGTGAAAAATGGGGGCACTTTAAATGGGGAAACCATGGTGGAAGTGTTAGACAGTGTGAGAGATAAATAATGCCTAGCTAGTTTTTTTGAAAAAAAACAAAGGGGACCATATTAGTTGAATGACCTACTGACAAATTATACATACAGCTAGCTCAAGTAACATAATATATGTCTATTCAAGGTTTATCTGAGAACCTTTGTTCTTTGCCCAAGCTTTGTCTACATGTAGCATGGTGATTAAAAGTACCAGAATGGTGGAACTAACCTTCTTGGATGTTAAACAGACATACTTTGAGGCCTATACTAATTTGGTCAGAGGGACATAAAGGACAGTTTTTGCTCCTTGCCTTCTAAAGTCGACTAAGTTCCAGGGGACTATGGAGCATCTCTCAAAATGTCCTGTAACTGTGGTGAGTCACCTGTCCTCTTGGTCAAGAAGGCCATGGAGACCCCAGCAGATGGACTTGAACCAGTATCCATCTACAAAGAGGAGGGTCAACACAGAGGAATCATCTCCTCCATGCTTCCAAGTGAAGCCAGCCATGGTTGGGCAGGACCTTTGACTTATCTTCACATAGGTGGAACTGGTAAAAGAAAGGAGCCAGTGGCTCCTCCTAAGCCCATGTGACCCCTGAGGAACAGATCCTCAAACGACCTTAAGAGTAAAAATAAATTGGTTTATCTGGGCCAACTGTATTGTCTTAAATACCCAAAAGGGAAGTATAACCAAAGATTAAAGGGATCAATATAATTCTTTAAGAGTCCATGTGTACAGCTAAAGGTTACATAACAAGAAACAATGCCAGACAAGAGATACCTTCCTTTGAGTTGTTGGCGAGGGTGGCCCAAGAGACTCCCAGACACTAGCCCAGCATAAAACTGGGGAAATGAACAGCAGACCCAAATCTTATCTAAAGGAATATTGGCAACAACTTGCTGCTAGATGAAGAAGAGTTGATCTTCCTAAAACAAGGAACTCTAGATAGGCTGACTAGATTGAGTGGATGGACAAGCACTGGGGAACGGCTGGGGACAGTGACAACACAGTGGACAGTAACAGGGATGACAGAGTATATGGGATCCAGTGGGGGGGCATGGGAGGGTGTCACCTGGGATGTGGGTATATAGATGGATAAGATTGTTTGGGATGTTCTGTATGAAATACACAAAAAAATCAGTAAATAAAAATAATGAGTTCTATTTGAAAAAAATAATTAAAATATTTTTTAAATATTAGGAAACAAATATCAGACCAGGTTTAGACTAAGTTGTATGTAGTAATTTTGGCTTCTTTCATTTTTCAAACTTCTATAAAATTTTTAGTATTTATCATTTTATATGTGTATAATGTGCATGTATGGTTACATGTGTGTAAGTCAAAAAACAACTCTCTGGAGCCAATTTTCTCCTGATACCTTTATGCTCCTTCTGGGGATAGAACTCATGTCAATTTTTTAAACTTTTGAATAATTTTTAATGCTACATGTAAATGACACTTTTTCTTTTCAAAATAATAGCAAAAAATAGAAATACTTTTTCATTAATTCATTTTGTAAAGTTGTTTACTAAAAAAAAAGTCACTTGTCAAGGAGCCTCTTTGATACAGCTGACATTTGACATACACACACACACACACACACACACACACACACACACAAAACTGTGAAATGCCATGAGAATGCCAACAGAGTGTGAATAGTTTTGTAGAGTCAGAGAACCTTCAGCAGGGGTTTAATAATTAAAGGAAGTAAAGTTGTGTTCCTTTTCCTGTTTCATAAGACAGGGCTTTGTTCTAAGCCTGTTCGTCTACCTTTCCTCCCAAAGTGTATGAGCAGATAGGGAGGGGCAAAGAGGTAAGACTAAGAAGGGAGTGGAAAGGAGCCAACATTTGCTGAGAAATAAAGGTACCAAGCATTTTATACACACGATCTTATTTAATTCTCACTGCAAATGGCTAAGTATCACTTTTTCGATAAAGAAGCAGAAATGTTTAGATTTCTTGTCCAAGTTCATACAGTGGGCAAGTGGCACAGCCAGGTTTTGAACCTAGGTCTGTTTGACTTCAAAGCCTTTCCTTTCTTCATAGTATGCCAGAACAATCCTGAGAAATGATAAACAATTTGAAAAATTAACGAAACCTTGACTGTTTGAAATTCAGTACTTTTTTTCCTCCCAAAATTCAAGACACTGTTGCAATGTGCCGACTTGCATATAAAAATAGTAAGGTTTTTCTGTGTTGCGTTTCATATTTGTTTCTTGAAGACTTATGTTTACTATGTTTTAGGTTGCTACTACTTCTGTGTATGTCACTGTTACAAAGTTAACCCATACTTTCATCCATTACACTTTAAAATATGCATATGAGATAAGTGGGCAAATGGCTCAACGAGGGGCAGGAGAGATGGCTTGGAGGTTAAGAGGACTTGCTGCTTTTCCAGAGGACACAGGTTTGATTGCCAGCACCCACATCAGGCAGGTCACAACCACCGGTAACTCCAGTTCCAGGTGCCGTCTTCTGGCCTCCTTGGACACCTGCATACATGTGGTGCACATATACTCGTGCATATGCACACACACAGACACATGAACAAAAACAAATCTTTTTTAAAAGGCCTTGCTGTGAGGACTAGTTGAATTCTTTGTTTCTAGATATTAGATACAGAGAATGAGGAATTTCTGAATTCAGACAATATATTTGATTTTCTGTTTTGATCCAGCAAATGCACATTTCTTAGAAGTCTAACTGTGCTTCATTAATGACCTCACACAATTTTAAATGTTTTTTTAGAGTGCAAAGTTGGTCCTTTGAAAGAAGCTATATCTGCATGCACCCTTACCTTGCCTAATCCCATATCAAATTGGCATTCCAGATTTTGGCTCTTCCATGCCTGACCTATATTAACTGTTGTTTTGTTTTGTTTCTATTGCTTCCTTTTGGTTGATGTAGTCTGTCACTCGATAGTGAGGAAATTAAATTGTTCTGGCACAGTTTTCCCTCCATAGAGCCAGATTTAGTGGAGGCCAATGCCCTTTCCTAAGTAAATACAAGTCAACTGATGAATACTCTCATCTCTGCCTAATATTTAGGAATATATATATATATATATATATATATATCTGTTTTCTAAATTTTTAGAACATTCCTTCTAAGCTTTCAAAAGGGTAAATTCAGTACTAAGAAGGACGTTGTTGATCATTACCAACATATCTAATATATCTACCTGTCTCTTCTTAAAAATTCCCTCCTGCAGTCTTTGCTTTCATGGTCTTTTCTCCCCATCTGCCTGTGAAACACCTTGCTCACTAGTCTTGAACCCAGCTTTCCAGGCATTATAAGCTCATTGCTTCAGATAAATTTTCTCCATTGAATCCCATTCATTCTCCAACCCATCACTTTGTTTGTATATACTGTCTCTTTTAAATATTGATTTATTTTCTGAGTATGTGTATAAATTTTGTTTTGGGAGTTCTATGTATTTACTTTGAATACTTTTCTCATTGCTTCTAATTTTTAAACTTCCTTAGAGATCCCCTTTTGGAATCTTTAGTGCCTGGTACAATTTGTTGTGTACTTTCTAGCCTGACTGAAAAATTTTCTTTAATGAACTTATACAGAAGTTTCACATTTTAATGAAATAAGTCTACTGTCTAATTTGAAGCAAAGTGAAATTATTCAAACACCAATAAATGAAAATTTATTTTAGAAAATTAGCATAGACTCTAATAAAATACTCTGTATTGTTTAATCACACAGAGCAAGAGGAGGAATCCACTTTGTTTTCTGATATTTGTTTAGACATTGTAAAGAGTACCATAAGATGTACCTTTGAAGTGATGGTTTTCACAAGGGTAGAAACGGTCATTTATAGTGTTTAAAAAACTAATCTTAGAAAGGCATAAAGCTGCAAACAGGCAGTAAAAACTTGCTGCAAAGTAGAGACTTTTGAGTACCTAAGAATGTCTTACTATTGACATTTGTTTACAATTTTGTTTGTTTTCCTAAAATTACTTCCAAATTTTCAGTCTTCAGAAAAGCATGAAAAGGTGTAATAATCGTACTTTGGATCCATTAGCTAATGCAGAATATTATGGAAAATTGTTTTAGCTCTTGAAAATCCCCCTACAACTATAAAAGTGCAAATGAGATTGTCCCTGCTGTTTTAGCCAGGCCAGTAAGCCTTCAAGCAATAGGATATTTATAAGAAAATTCCAGACACAGCAGTGCTGCCATGATCCATAGGACCAAACACCCCGGGTTTGTCTCTTGTCCTGTCTAAAGAAGAATAAAGAAGCACAGTTTATAACGCACATCGCTGTCCTGACCCATTACAGTGAGGATGTGTGCATTACTTTATAGAATCATTAGGTTTACTTGGAAGGAGAAAGCACCTTTTACTTTTCACTGTCTTACCCACTCTGGTGATTTTTAGTCACATTGTCTATTAACAGCTCCACCTTCTCTTTCACAGGATCCTGAGAAACTAACCATTACCGTGTTCCACTGAGGGATTTAGCTTTCTTTGAGACTATGCAGATTATCCCTTAATGTTTGGAAAACTCTGTTTCATTTTTATCGAACTAGCAAAGACATAGGCATAGCAATGACTGGAGTATGTGTGCGATTGCACATGGAGCTGTCTGCAGTGCTGTCTTCAGCTGTAGCTCAGACAACCAGAAATTTGAAAGAAGGTTGTGTAAGAGTCGTTTCAACGTTCCTAACTTGATTCAGAATTTAATTTAGTGGCTTACATTGGGTTTTTCATTTTGCTGGCCTTCTAGGCTTCCTTCATTCTAAGGGTTGAGGCATCCCATAAAAGATATGTTTAAGGAACACCAAATGAATCATTTGAATTTTTTTCAGTTCAAGGCTGACCTCATAAAAGTATCTCATTGTGGAACCTTCTCTTACTTCAAACCTGTATAAATAACTCAAGTAGTGAAGGGCTATACAGTTACTAAAACCAAGTTTCTCTGAGGGGAATTGAATTTTGAAATTCGAAATTGAATTGGTGTTTCCTCGACCCTTACACTTGCTCTATGTACTAGAAATGTCTTTCCATACTGATAATGCCACACGCGTTCAGGAATAGCTCTCTGTCTTAAGCATTAGCTTTTAGGTTAAAGGTTTCCAGCAAAAGCATAAATGTGATCTAGATGTGTAACTTTAAATTTACTCATATCCAGACTTTAAAATATTACTATGACATCTGATGAGCAACAATAATGAAAGTAAGAGATAGTTGTAGCAAAACAACGAAGGCTTATTTAATGGGAAAATTGTCTATCCTTCTTTGGTTCTTAAATTCAAATCTAAATTAATTCAAAGAAAGTGAATTTATTTTCTCAGTTGCACTAACCACCTTTCAACTGCTTAGTAGCCACATGTGGCTCAACAGCTACCAATTTGGATAGCAGAATTCTATTAAAAGGTCTTTGTGAGTTTTATGAAAAGCTCTGGTATATTTTTTAAAAAATGTTTTATTTATTATTTTTATTTTATATGTATGAGCATATTGCCTGCATGAGTGTAAGTGCACTCATGTCGTGCAGTGTATTGCAGTGCATGAGGATGTCAGAAAAGGGTGTTGGATTCCCTGGAAATGGAGTTACAGATGGTTGTAAGCCACCAGGTGGGTGCTGGGAATTGAACCAGGGTCCTCTGCAAGACCAGCCAGTACTCTTAACCACTGAGCTATCTCTCCAGCCCCAAGTTCTGATATATTTTAATATTCTTATGTAGTAATTGCTCATGAAAAAAATGATAAAACCAAGGTGAATTCTTTCCATAGATCTACTAGAATTCTGCATAAATAAAACGTTTTTCTAGAGACTGACTAATAATTGTATCTTTCTGATTTTAGCTATGTATGTATGTATGTGCTAGGAGATTTGGTAGAGAAGTAAGACAAAGGAGAAAACTATAATCATTTGATCAGCTCATGACTCTTAGAAGCAGATAGCCATTTCCCACTTTGAATGCCATTGTGAAATCCTAGTAACTCAAAGCTTTGCATACATCCCATGTCATGAAGTTGAGAGCATGGCATATTGAGGAGGAGAGGATGGTGTGGGGTTCCTATGCAGGAAGAAGGGCAGTCGAAATAGTCCTTAAGAATATACTTGTTTGGAAAGGGTACATCTGTTCTCACCAAAAACATAATAGAATACTAGGATTCAACATTCAGAGAAAAATAAGTCCTTGACATAGAACACACCTTTATAGTCACACAGTCTTTATAATACCCTAAGTTAAGCACATTACTAAACCCTCCCAGCTCTGTAAATGAAGACGTGAGATGTGTATAGTAATGATAATTCTTCTTCAGTTAGGCATTCCTGCATTATCTTTTTCTGGGAACTAATGACAATAAAAAGAATTTAAATGATCTATAAAACATGAAACTGGAAATTATGATTATTTGGATCTCAGTTGTTCCTGACAGGCCCAGTGCATTAGGTTGGCATCAATATAATCTCTCTCCTTGATGAATAATCTGGCAACAACATGGTCTGTGGTTATGTCTATTTCTTTCTATTTTACTTATAAATATTTCCACCCTTTTTGCCTGTGTATGTGTGTGGTGTGCATGTATGTGCATATGTATGTTCATGTGTGGGGGTGCACATACATTTGTGTGCACATGCATGTGGAGACCAGAAGTTGACTCTGGGTATTTTTCTCAATCACTTTCTACCTTATGTTTTGAAGCAAAATCTCGTGAACTCATATCCCACCTATTTGACAAGTCTAGTGAGCTAGCTTGCTTCAGGATCCCTATCTCTGTTGGAATTCTAAATGAAAAGACAACGTGACTAATAAATAGAAACTGGCATCAACAGATGGAGATAGCTTTATTAGCCATGAAAGGCAAACAACTTTTCCACAGGAATAGAGATTGTGTGGTGGCATTGGGGGACATCTGGGATTTATAGGTGAGCTCAGAAAAATCCAAGAAGGTAGGTAGTGTCTTCTTGGTGATATCCTGCTCCTTCCTGGGATCTGGGTAGGAGAGATGGGGAGTTCTGTTAGGGGAACCAGGTATCTTCTGCGGGGTGGTTAGTAAGGGACCAGATCTACAAGGAGCTAGATGTTTGGCTAGAGGCCATGTATTCTCGGATATATATATGTATATATATCCTTCCTGGAGTGGGGAGGCAGGGTGGGCAGATGGGCAGTTCATTCATTCGTCAGGTTGATTTTCTACCTCCCCAGGGCTGAAATGTATGTGTGTGTGCTGGAGATCCAAACTCTGGTCCTCATGCTTTCCTGGGAAGCACTTTACTGACTGAGCTATCTCCCCAGTCCAGAACATTCTTGGTTTTGAATGTAAAGGACTTGGATTCTAAAAGATGTTGCCCTAAGAATGTGTATTATTCATAATACACAATTCTGGGGTGGCCCTCATGGCCTCCTTCAGAAATGACCATTACACAAGAAAGTAAGACAGCAGCAGACAGGGGCAAACTCATGGCTGAAGAGGAATGAAAAGAAGGGACAATTTCTCCAGAAAGTGTGAAGTGTGCTGTGTGATGACCTGTTTTAGGGTGCCTGTAAACGTCCTCTTCCCGAGTCTGCTGAAGGGATGGGCCTCAGTGATGCTGCACTGACTGTCTCCTAAGCAATCCAGTACTGGAGAGCTTACCCAAAGGTAACAATCTAGAGAATTTTAGCTATGATATGACTTTGCACTAAGAACCAATAAGAAGCAGATGGCATCCTCAAATTCTGATACGTTAAATGAAGTTATGTATGGATTAATTGCAAAGCTGTGGGCAAAGGTGTAAGAAGCCACAAGGAATAGCTCCATCCTGGGGCTACCAGCAGCAGAGCTAAACCATCACCACCTCGAAACTCAAAGGTGTACACAAAGGGACTAGGGACTAAAACTTAAAGTCCCAAAGAGAGAACTCCATGATAGGCTCTTAGAGCTTCTGTTGACAAAGACAAGAAGCCTGAGGAACTAAAGAAAGAAACCGAAAGGAATATCCCACTTCTTCACCTTCCTTCGGTCTTGCCTCCTGCCACGATTCCGCACTGACCAAACAAACCCAACCAGAAAGCAGAAAGCAGATGACACAGGGATGTTGTCAAGTAATCAATATAAATCATCTCTCAGGACAAGGAGCAGGGTAGGAAGGGTAAAGAAAGATATTTAGCACATCGTGTGACAAAAAAGGAAGACGTGCTAGGTGCTAGGCTTGTATCATTGTATACCTGATTCAGTGTTGTAAGGGACTAGGAAGCACGAGTGGCTAAAGAGGGCACAGAGAGGACAGTGCTGGTTTTGTACTGTAAAAGCAAACCTACTGTAGTAACAAATCTTCTAATTCCACTAATTTAGCTCAGTATTAGTATAGTCACCGATAGCTTGTGCAGATGACCTGGATGATAGGATATCTTCTTTGCTGTGTGGCTTAGAGTCTTTCTGTCTTCTGGCTCTGCACTCACTAGAATTTTGGAGTTCTCTGATTCCAACTTGCAGGTGATATGGTCTTGACATAAGATGTATCTTCTAAGATATAACTTGCATGTGAAACAGACAAGAACATAAAGAAGCTCTGCTCAGTTGCAAAAGCCTCAGTCTGGAAGTGACATCTATCACTTTTGCTTATTCTATCCCATAGGACTGATCAGATGATCTAGGCACATATTATCTGGATACACAGTTGCAAGAGATGTTCTTTCTTGCTAGGCAGTTGTCTACCAGCATTGACTATGCACACACACACACACACACACACACACACACACACACACACACAGTGAGGGATTTTATGTGGCAGCAGATTACTTCTGCATAGATCCTGGTGGAACTGCATATCACTGTCCCAGTTTCCAGAGAAGACCCCACTATACCTTTTTGTCACACTCTGTCTCTCTATAACAACCACTGATTGCTTCCCTATGTAATTGACCTTGAGACATCAAAGTCCTTGATAAAGCCATATCCTCCTAGAATATGGAGTCCCACTATAACAAGTCATCTGCTTATATTTTCACATTTCTAGAAGGTTTAAAATTTGGAATTAATTCAAAGTATTTTTCAATATCTTACTTGAATCTAAAAGTATGATATTGTCAGTTGTATACTTAGTAACTTCTGTCAGAATTTTTCTAAAATTATTTTTAGAATTGCATGTCTTTTGTTTATATTTACTTTTGCACAGGGCAGACCGAAAAGCTTTACTCTCAGATGTAAGTCTGACACAGGCAGTAAGGACAGAAGGCGAAAACACAAGCCACTTCTGACAAGCTGCAGCTCATGTTGATTTCACATGAGCCAGACATTAGGAAAAAGGTTTGTGTCAATGTTTTATCAAAAGCCAAACAAGTGGCTACTGCTCGGTAATCAAGTGAGACTGTCTCAGACTCACGTGGGCAGGAAATGAATATGCTGCTTCCTACCCTGGACAGCGGCTCCCATGGTGACAATACTACGGGAGAAATAAATGCAGCAAGTCTTTCAAATTCTCTGCTTCCTCCCTACATATCAAACAGTAAACTGTTCTCACATGTTGTCTAGTCACTTCTCCTAAGGCAGTTGACTCCTAATGACCAGAAGCAAAAAGGGCTATGAAAAATCCTATATCCAAAATGCACAAACCATCAGGCAACAGTTGCACGTATTTCTAACCTTCTGGTATCTGCTCACTGTCGCCCCAATCTAAACCAGTATGAAATATTATCTTGTGGCACCCCCTCTGGTAACAGGACAGAGGTACTCCTGGTACAGCAGGTTCCTTTTGGCATCTGAACAGGTCACTGGAATAGGAGGCTGCTTAGTGTTTACAATGGTTAAGTGTGTGGGAGCGGTGGCTGGTTATTTACTTTTGTTATTTGTGTGTGTGTGTGTGTGTGTGTGTGTGTGTGTGGTTGTGTGGTTTTCTATATGGTATATGCATTTGTTGTTGTGGGTGTGTGCACATATGTGGGGGAATATGGGGTGGCCAGAGGTAGATTTGGGGTGTCTTCCTTGATTGCCTTCCACTTTATTTTTGAGATATCATTTCTCACTAAACCTGAAAATCAGGGCTTCCAGGCCAGTTAAGTTTCATGACTCTGATGCCTGGCTCTGCTCCCGCCACCACCGCAGCACTGGTATTACAGATGCGGCTGGCCATGCCTGTTTTTAATGTGGGTTCTGGGACCTCAGACTTAGGCCCCCCTGCTATAGGCAGCAAGCACTTTACAGCCTGAGCATCTCACTAGCCCCTACGTTTACTTTTCAAGTGAAAAAAATTGTATGCTTTTGTTGTGTATGCTTTTTTTATGCTTTTTAATTCTGGTCTTAGCTAAAACTCAGCCTGACAGAAGTATTACTTCTAAAATGACACACTTATTTGAACCAATCTTCATTTCAGAAAATTCTCTCTGCATCACATACTTTCAGTTGCAGATATATTGACTTCACCATTGGATATTCTTGATTCTTGTTTTATCTCAAAAGTGGTCTGCATTCAAGTGAATGAAGAAAGGGGGGACTCCATACCAACTAGCCTATACATTAGATCAAGGTTTTTAAAAGGAGATTTCGAAGTATGGAATTGCAGCTGTCCCATGACTTTTGCCAGAATTCAACCTAACACTCAGGAGTAAGTGTGGGCTTAGCAGTTCCAAAAGCATCTGACTGGGAATCAGAATCCTTTATGGTGGTTTTTCTTTTTCTTTCTTTCTTTTTTCTGTCTCTTTTGCCTCCATCCCTAAGAAGTTGTGTGGTACCAACAGAACCAACAAAAAGCCACAGTGATTTGGTCTGAATTCTGAAAATACAGGTTTTTAGAAAGACATTTTCCTATTTTTCTCAGATCATCAAACTAAACACACATCTTTGAGAATCTAAATAACAGACACTCACCACACAGTCCATAATACAGAAGTGGAAAACACAAAAAACACGGAAGAGCATTTTATTCAAAGAAACAAACAAACAGAAGCCACAACAGAAGCCCCGGAACGAACTGGAGAAGGAGCTGCTGAGCCGGGAGTCGCCTGTGCTTTGTGCCATCATCCTCTTCCTCTTCCTCAGTTATAAGTAGATGATGTTCAGCCTCAAGGAGCCATGGCACACTTTATGAAGCCCTTGGAGTGGGACCAGAAAGGACTGGAGCACAAAGCAGCAGGGCCATCCTTCCAGAGGGAGGAGAGACGGAGCCTCCATGACAGCCTATGGGCAGTGGGCGGCTGGCTCTGCCCTCGTTTCAGCACAACCCATTCTCAGGGAAACCCCAGCCTCAGCCAGCAGCCGCTCATCTCAGAAACGGTGGCGCGGAGCTGAGAAACAGCATGCTCAGTTATGGTCTCTGAACACCGAAAAAATAACGTTGCAAAGGCCAGGCAGTACTGGCCATGAACTTGACTCGTAGGATGCCCTCCTTGTGCCCTCACTAAGAACCATGAGCAGGTTAGAAGCTCTGTCCTTGGCACGTTGCTAATTTCAAGTCTGAACTGGAGCATAAGGGATGAACGCAGGAGATAGAGTGGAGAGCAGAAGCAGGAAGTAGGAAGGACGCTTAGAGACAGACATACTGACGTGTGAGAACGCACTGCCTCTCAGTAACTGAGAAGATAGCACAAACTACACAGGAAACAAAACCCAAAAAGCCCTTTGAGGCCTTTGATGTGAGGACTGGTCTCAAGCCTAGCCAAGCCAGAAGAGCTCACTGGCTCACAGCACAGGAGAGCAGGTCCCATTCAGAAGGGCCCCACACAGCAGGGTGTGGTTGCACACTCCTGTAATCCTAGCACTTGTGAGGCTGAGGCAGGAGGATCAAAAGTTTGAGGCCAACTTGGGCTATGCGGCAAGACCTTGCTTGAGAAACAAAAAACAAACAATAACAAAAAAAGACCCAACTGACCCTAAAAATGATGTGTTGGTTTCCTTGTACTGTGGGGAAGGCAAGTGAAAATACCGATAATTGGGCCCCAGACAGCCGGTTGTTAATGTTTTAATGCTCCGTGTTTGTCCCCTACTGCCGTTCAAACGTAGTTGAGCTGAATTTAACACTTGGATGCCTAGTTCATCATGACACCCAGTAAATATGACTTCATTTGAATTCTGTATAAATTTCACTATTTGGGATACCTTTTGTTCCTTTTTACTCAGCTATAAGGTGTTAGCCGTAAAGAGAGAGGTGAGGCTACAGTCTGAATCGAGTCTCCTGCTTCGATTTTATGACCATTAGTAGAATGGGGGCAAGAGCAGTTTCACTGAACACAAGAGCTCACCCCAGGAGCAGCTGGAAAGAGGGACTTTACCTCCCAGGTCACCATTGGAAGGTTCTCCTTCAGGTCCTATTTCAGATGAATATCTTATGTTTAGAACTTGTGCTTTAGAACCTAGGTTGCCCAAGATGCCCATCTAGATTTCAGCTGTAAAACAGAGTTACTTTTAAGGTAATTATGCTTCAAGATATAAAGTTATATAAAAGTTGCTAGTCACAGTAAGATCAGAGTTGCATAAAATTAAATGACTTGAACTGCTTTACACCATTTTGCTGCCTTCCAAAGTACCTAGTTGTAATACTGTCAAATTATGGGTTGCCTTTTATTAAGCATTTATTTAGATAATGAAACAGTTTCCTGTATGGGTTCTATGGACAGGTTAGGCCTGCTTGTGAGTTAAATTAATTCATGTACCTCTTCAGTTGGAAAAATTGTAAGCCATTTAAAAATAACTTTTAACATATTATTTGATGATGACCCCCCCACTAGGGTTGTTTTGAGTGTATATTAATACATAGTGGAATGTTCATAATTAAAATAATTCAGCGGAAAAAAGGAAAGAGGAGTGGAAGAAAGGGAGAAGGAAGGGAAGGGAACAGAGGAGACAGGAGGTGGAAGAAGGAGCTCAGTAGTTGATCCTGGCCTTGACTACATTCCCCAGGTACATGTTAGGCACTTAAACACTTGGACATAAATGAACCCATGGCATAACTAGCAAACATATTTTCTTATGGACGTTCAGTAGATATTGAACCACTTGGCTGAAAAAGATCACAATGCCTCTGTCTTTGAGTATAACTTTATTTAAACCCTCCTCCAAATATGTCCATCCCAGCTCTTCGTGAAGAACTCTTTCTCCATCCACCATCTTATAGCCTGACAAGTGAGGAATCAAATGAAATAGTGTCTTGGAAAGCTGGTGTTCACTCACAGTTAATGGAAAGCTTACTCTTCAAAGTTCTAGCGTTGAACCTTGGTATTAGTTGGGTGATCTACAAGAAACATTATTCCTTTGTTGCTAATGAAAAAGCTTGGGTTGGGAAGAACAGTCACATTGATCATTCGCTGAATTGGAGGTGAATTTAGATGAATGTGAAACTCCAGAGAAACTTACTTCCACTAGCCTGATGCATTCTAGGTCCAAGCTAGTACTTCCTCTTTTTATGTTCACCAAGTGACTGTAACCTTACAATATAAGGAAACTGAAATTAAAGGACACCCTAAGATGAGAATAAATGTCCTTTCTAAAAGGACCATTTGTAAAAATGTCCTCTGGTATGAAAAATGTATGTATATAAGTACTGTGATTGGCATTTCTTCATCGTTTTGGGGCTCTGTCTGCCAATGATATGCTTTTGGAAACTGCCCTTATTTGGACCTGATCACAATTGATCCAAATCTTAGTGAACTACAAGGTCAATCTTGATATAAAAATAAAAACTTCCTTCTCTATGATAAGCGCATTTTCTTCCTCATTAGCCAAGTTTATTATTTCCATTCCACATGTTTCTTTCTAGCATTTATACTCATGAATGCAAAGAAACCATTTGCTCTTTTAATCTTTCTTCCTTGATAAGCATCCTTATCAATGCAAAATAAACCATACCACAGGCACATTTGATCCATTAAAATAAAATGGAATAATCTCTCATGTCTCCAGACCCTCTGTATTCTCTGACGTTTTCCCTTGCTGGGACTCCGGCCCATGGTCTCTGCTGTGTAATTAGTTTCTGTGAAGTGGCTCAGTTCCCAGAGCCAGTGAGGGGGGTCTGGCAGATCTGACCATGTTTGAATCGCCTGCTCTGGAAAACTTTTATGGCAGCTAGAAATCAAGAACTTCAGTCTCATCTTGAACAACTCTGAAGAACGAGCTGAAGTTCCAGACGTGAGTGGTGCTTCTCTGTGACCACGTAGAAGATACTAGTGGTGAATGCATCCAAGGAAACGGGTGGAAGGGTGGAACAGAAAAGGGCATGGCTAGCTTTTGGGGAGGTGGGGGTGGTAACTAATTGTTTTGTGAACTTGCGGAAACTATGAAATTTGTTATAACTGTGGTAATCCTCAGGTATTCTTGTTACCTTGCTAGTAAGTTTTATTTCTAACCTTCAATCCATCTCTCCCTCATTTCCCAAGTATGAACTGGTTATATGTTAAATAAATGACTAGCCGAGATTAATGCACTTGGAAGACTGTAGATTGGTATGTTTCTGAGTATCTGTGGTATTAAATATGAGACTTTATTAAATGTATGTATATTTATGCATGCATATATATTCAGAGAGGCAGACTACAATATCATCTTAAGCATAGCTTTGTGGGGGTTTTACTTTGTTTTGTTTGATGTGACATGTGTCTTACAAAACAAAATAATTGAAAGTCATGTTAGTCAAGCTTTTGTGTAATTGAGACCAGTTTATGCCTAGAGCATTCTAATTATACAGCCATGTTAATTAGTCTACTTTATTACTTGTGGTTTAACATTATTAGATTTAGGTTGTAATCTCTAGTGATCATTTGCCTCTGACTTGTTAACTAGTATGTTGTCGTTAAAATAAATTTTAGAATTACATTGTCTGTGTACTTGGTTATTATCCCATAAGTAATAGAAACAACTGGAAGAACTTGTGCCAGGTGGTGCAGTAAGCTCTCTTATCATAATTCATTTTGCAATGTCAAATTTTACATAGACTCTAAATGCTAGAAACACCGTGTCTTACAACGAGGCAAGATAGTCAAAACTAGGTCTACTTCACCACACTAATGAGAGACATGTAAGTAAATGTTTATTGTAAGAAAACATGTAGTTGGCAAGTGATGAACCATTTTAGGATAGTTAAGTGTCTATTAATGTGTAAATTGTAAAATGTCCAGAGCATTAGCTTTTAAGTCTTGTTGGCTTGTGGGAAGAGCTGCAATTAGATGTGTCTAGGATCACAGGAAATTATTTAAAATATATCAGGCTATCTGGGGTGAGCTGATATTTCAGAGAGATAATATTTTTAAAGCTCTGTTAAAGAACATGTTCAAAATTACATGGCACAGAGGATTTACCTCGCTTTTGTGGTCTTGCCAAGTTGTCGTCACCTTATCTCTAGTAATTATCAAGGCCGACTGAGCACTCCAGTGACATATTTCTTCAAATTATAAGCTGTTTTATAATTGCATAGAGAAATTTATTGGTCTCCTTTACAATATCATAAATGCTATGCCAAAATGTAGCCCAGCCCACCTACACCTACTAAAGACATGGAATTTAGACAGGTATACTTGCCAGGTGTAAGTTTCTACTTCTTTTATATGGCGAAAATGACTAAGCAACAATCAGGAAAATTCTTCTTTCCTTGAACTTTTAGACAAATTTTACACACAGCCGAATACACACAAGCATAGCTTTTGAGCCTCAGCTGGCAATCACTGCTTGAGCAGAGTCAAATACTACAACCCTTGTGGACTTGTTAGCAGTATTTTAGGGTGTTAATTGGTGCCAGGCCAGGACCTGTGAGCCCAGTGAGCAGAGGTGATGCCTAAATCAAGGTGAGCCAAGCTCCTGGATGCCCCGTTTAGCACACGCAGTCAACGTGGTTTTATAGATAGTCGCTAATACCTCTGTTCCTTAATGTTCCTTCTTTTCCAGAGGCGTTTGCATGTCATTCAGCTTTGGTTTCCCCAAATTCTTCCCCCTTTGCATTCGGGGGATCTCCACTAGTTTTAAGATGCTAAACTATGTTCTTCCTACATGATTTTAGGCTTCTTGAATTTTATCAATTTCCAAGGCAAAGTTATGTGGAATATTATGTTTAACCTAAAATGAAACAAAATACTCATAGCTAGCTTTCAAAAAAAGTTCACATTTAGACTCACCAATTACTATTTGAAAGTCAAGGTCTGGACACAGATGAATGTTACAATGAAACTTTTCCTCTGCATCTATGAAAGAAGACCAAAAGAATGTTTTGGAGCTGGCACATGTGCTATGGCACATGCAAGCACACACATACACACAATACATAAATCTATGTAATTTAAAATTTTTAAAAACTCATCTTTTCAAAATTGGCAGCAGCCATGGGCTTTCTGCAGGTGCGGCAGATCCTGAACCCAGAGGCTTTCGTTTCAAAGGAGGGTAGCATTTCTTCTGTCAGAAGGTGATTTTCTTTTTCAGAACACAGAAAACAAATACATGTAGTGAGAAAATTTCCAGCTCTGTGCTTTCTGGTCCTTTTCCCACAGTTGGTGAGGTGGGTACGTATAAGTAAGTTTCAAAACCGCTGACATGTCTTTGCCTGTTTGCTCTGACTTTGTGCTCATCCAATGAACTAGAAAGCAAACATACTCTATAGGACCGACATCTTATTTAAGTGAGATAGACTAATTACAGTGACTTAAAATCTTTATTTAATCTTCCTACAGCTATCCTTTTAATGTGTTCTGTAATTGCAAACCCTTTGGTCTGTTAATCTCTGATTCATTACTGGGCTTCTTAACTGTTTATTAAGAAGCACATGTAATATTCTGGTAATTACTGATAATCTTTGCTCATAGCACATTTGCAAAGATCTCTGCAGGGAGTTCCATCGCGTTCATCACTATGTGTCAGGGTACAAGCTTTATTAGCAGTCTCCCACTCCTGTAAAATATAGGTTTCTACAATAAATGAAATGTCCCTTCTTTCTTACGAATAAGAAACTCAAGTATTAACTCTGTGTTGCTCTTGCTCCAAAATCACACTGTCCTCTGCTGTCTGCTGTTCCATTTTACCACTGAGGAGAAAGGCAGGAGAGGGATTACATCACATATCTCAACAGTTTACACTATGAGTCAGTGGTAACACTGGAATTATAACTGGTGGCTCCCTGTCTGTGTCTGCACTGTGCCTCACCTCCTTTGACACAAAGGTGGAATGGCTTTGGTGTCTAATGCGCTGTGGTGGAATTCAATGCCACTGAGGAGAAAAAGGTGCCACTTAAGAGTTTTGGCAGCGAGGAGCCTTACCTCCCCACCCTAAACAAAACCAAAGCTTGTCACCTCCTCTTTGGTAGCTAAAATCCTTCTAACAGAGGACAAATTTTGGCAGAGAGTACATCAAAGTAAAAATGACAATAAGGAGAAATGTTTGATGTGAATTCTTTCTGGAAGCAGGACCGAATGGGGAAAGGTGATGGGAGGCAGCACAAAAGCTGATTTACTAGAAAATGATCCAGAGGTGAGCAATCCCAGAAATAACCTTCACCAAGGATGTGATTTGGATTTGGCAGCAGTACAATGCGATGGCTAACATCAGCCTTGGTCCCCAAATTTCCTTCAGGTCCCTCCCCGAGTTCTTACCAAATAATCACCAAATGATCTGCTTCAAAAAGCATAGGGCTAGTTAGATTGCTCTGTGGGTAAGGCTATTCACCTCCAAGCCTGGTGACATGAGTTTGCTCCCTAGCAACACACAGTGGAAGAAGAGAACAGACTCTTGTTAGTTGTGTGCTGACCTCCACATGCATGCTGTGGTGCATGCACATGCACACACACACACACACACACACACACACAGAGAGAGAGAGAGAAATGTAATTTAAAAATTAAAACAAAAAATAAAAAATAATATAAATAAGAATGAAAAACAGAGTGTGTGCTATGTAAGTGTTGCTCGAAGACAAATCCTACCCCTCACCCTAGTCTAACTCTTTGCGGTTAATTACTGTATACTCATGTAAAGATGTGAGTATATAATACATCCTGAAACCTTTAGCCCTTTGGAAATAAGACATTGTACAAATTTGAAATTTTGACATTTTCAAATAGCTTAATCCTAAGACTTTGAAGCCATTTCACCTACAAACATCCTTCTGTGGCCACATCCTCACAAGTATTCCAAGTTGAAGTAACATAGCTAAACAGGCCGACAAGTTTACAAATGGTCTCGCTGAACACATGTAGTGAGTGGGAAGTGCTACAGTCGTGATTCTTAAGAAATCGACAGAGAAATTAGTCTGTGAAAACAAATGCACTTTTACGTGTTATGTACATTTATGTGTGAACTTTGAGCAGCCCTTCCTGGCCCTGGTGGTTACCACAGTAACAGGTTCAGTATTTGTGGTGGGGCCGAGGCTAGGGCTGTGTCCTCCCTTTTGTGAGGTGTGTGGAGTCTTACACTGGCAGGCTGCACAGCAGTCTGCCTGACTCTCCAGTAGAGTAGCAAGGATTTGGACCACACTCCTTTCTCCTGTGTTTGAATCTGACTGGATGTTAGGCACTGAATCTTTCTTAAATGTTACTGTGTTGTCAAGTTTGTCTGTTTGGCAGTGAGTATTCTTTCTTATAAGAGAAGTTACTCAGATGGAGATTCCAGATGTGACCGTACTGCTTTGTAAGGATAATGGCAAGGTTCAAGCTTTCTTTTCAATACAATCAAGAGAAGTGTGGCCTTGCCTTTGCAGTTTTACAGACTTGTATTACGTAACTGGAATATTGTCTCCCTAAGCGTAGACAGAATTTGTTAGCACAGAATGCAGCTTGGACAATGCTGACGTAAAGCTTCAGTCTCTGAGAGAAGCCTTTTAAGTTGCTGAAACACAGCAGACAGGAAGAAGGAAATTGCTGGTTCACATGATCGACCAAATACACTGGAATCATATCAACTTGAAACTGCTTCCTTAGAACTGATAACTCTCTGATCAGAATAAGTAAGGTCAGTGTAACTAAATCCTACACGGACTTTCTCTGCAAAGTGTAGACACACCGGATATGAGACATCCAGAAGAAGAGACGGGGTCCTGCTTCTGGCTTGTTTGGCCCTCCACCTGTGTCAGTAGTAGGAACGTTCCGAGGCATCCTCACCGTGCCCTCCTCTTTCGTTGCTCATGCAGTGTAGCTTGTGGTCTCACGTGATAACTTTGGCATTGTCTTCAGCTTGCGATGAACGTAGCATCACTTTACTCATCAGATAGCGTCTACACAGACTCCTAATGGATCCCACTGAGCATTCTTATTCCCTGTTCTAAAGTGAGGGTGGGGACTGAAAGTTTAATCATAGATTTTTCGCCTAAAGAGAGCTGTCCCTCGCTTTCCTCCTGTCTCAGTGTCTCTACAAAGTACTATTTTCTGTCAGCAGCTGTTCACCCACTGACAAATCATTTCTAATAACAGTAATACAAGTATAATAAAACTCATTGGCTGGCATCTGATACTCTGAAACACCATTTCTACACATTATTCCTTCCATATACCATTACTTCTTTACGTAGCTCCTTCACCAAACTACAGGTTTCTCAAATGCAAAACGGCTTATTTCTTTGCAGAATTCCAAGAAGTGGAGCACATGTTACTTAGTTTTGCTCAATGACTCGTATTAACTAAATTAAATTACATTGGAATTATTTTTTGAATAGAAAAAGTTTCAAATAGGGAGTGAAGTGCCTAGATTTCTAATAGGTTATTTGTGCATCTTTGTGCATGTCTGGGTAATACCCGAACTTGGAAATAGCTTGGACAAAGCTGAGCCTCTAATCACAGCAGTAAAAGAGGGGTTAAGGTTCACTATAAGTTAGAGGTGCTTATAGTGGTCCACCTGCTGACTCTCAGTGTTCTCTAGGAACAGGGTCATGCACCTGTGAGGTGGCCATTCCGAGAACTGAAGTGACCAGCTGAGGAGCAAAGGGAAAAATAAATGCTCTCCACTGGGCTTTGATTCTCTCACCTGGGTGCTCTCCTCTAAACCCACTTAGGTCTCCACCCATCCTGAGCAAACGAGGGTAAGCTGAGTGCCAGAGCATCTTCTGGAGGAAACCCAGCACAGGCTGCAGCTCAGAGGAAAATGTTCCTCATTTTGCCATCAGGAAGGATGGTTTTCCCTTGCTGGCCTTTGGTCTGTTCTCCACCTGGCCTGCTTACCCCGCTAGTCTGCTCTTTTTGAATCCCACGAGGACCCGTTCAAATCCCTTCCACTTCCTGAATCTCTTCCTAACCCTTCAGAGAAAACAGTAATTCCCCCCTCCCCCTTGAACACTTGGACAAAATGTTGCCCGAGCTTCTTGACATTTCAGGTGTTAGGGGGTTAGCAAATACTCTTATATTGTCAATCTTTTCTCATAGTTCTTTCTTATACTTGTTAAGGATGGACAAAATGCCCTAGATTTTTATAAAAGCCTTAGCATCCTGTTTCATTTGGCACACATTAGGAAAATATTTGGTAATTTGGAATAAAAGCATCTAGAAAGGAATTTGACGAAGATAAATATATTTAGTGAAAGATTATTATAAATATGAGAAATACATGTAATGCGTTCATAATATGTGAAATTATTTTAAATAATTTTATTAAACAATTGTAATAGAAAAATCTTAGATCTCTCAACTAGAAATGAGGAAACATTATTTAATAGTGAACAGAGGTTACAAACATACAAATGTAGATAAGGAGCTGCTTATTTGAGCTACAACCCAAATCACGTTTTGGAAACTACAGTATGTGCTTCACAATTATTTGTTGTACAGGCCCCTACCTAGTTCTTCTATTATATTAATTTCTGTGTAATATTAATTTATATGTATCCAAAATTATCTACATGCTATAGTCCACAAATACCTAGACAATCAAGTTTGGTTCTTATTCTAGACAGACCACTTACTGCGTGTTTTAAGCCAGCAGTATACATACGACAGAAGCACCTCTGGATCCAAAATAGTTTAAATGAACTAGTCATCCTGGTCCATGGTCTTCTGATAACCTCTGTTCAATCTGAACTATGTGTGTGTTTGTGTGTGCATGTGTGAGGGTGTATGCAGGTGCACATGTCTGCATAGGTACATGTGGGGGCCAGATAACAACTTTGGATGTTACTCCTTCTCAAGTACAGTCCTTGTTTTTTGGAGGCAGTGTCTCTCAGTGACCTGGGGTTCACCAAGTAGGCTAGTCCAGTTGACCACTGAACCTCAAGGACCCCCCTGTCTCCCTCTCCCCGGTGCTGGGCCTAGAATTGTACAGTACATTATTCATAGAAATGTTAATATCACAATGCTAATGATACGAGAAAATGTCTTGACCTAGATAATAGAGCATTTATTTTGACGTGTCTACCAGGGGGAAAAAAAGAAATGTGAAATTATGTCAGGAAGCAGAAGAGGGAGAAGGGCCTTAAATCAGAACTTGAGGTAAAGAAGTAAAAAAACAAGGGGTAGGTAGACTAAATAATCTAGAGAATGAAGAAAAATTGGCATATAACAGAGATGAGAATATTTATTATCATGTCTTTAGAAATAAACCCCCAAATACTGGTAACATCTATGTTTAGTGGGTTAAAGCTAAAGATAGCCGACCATACATGAAAAAGAAAAGAACACATTTTTAATGAGCAACAGCTATACACAGAGCACTGTGCCTCTGCAAAGACCTTCTTCCATCATGAAGTAGTGACAGTAAATGGAGCCCAACATAAATCACAATTCTTCAAATGCTAATTTGCCAGAACTCATTCAGAGTTCACACTCCGAATCCAATTTGTAGACTACTAACTGTTCTGTATTTTTAAACTTTATATTGAATAGTCATCAAGAAAAATTATTTAAGATTATAACTATATATTTATTCCATACACATCTACAGATTTCTGAAGTGTGTATTAAAACTACATAACATCTGTATATGCTTTTCACAAAAGAAAAATATCTAAATGCCTCAAGAAGTATCTGCCTGGCTGAGAAACAGAAGCATAGGATTTATTATTAAAGTACAAAGGAAGGAATGGGGCTGGAGAGGTGGCTCAGAGGTTAAGAGCACTGACTGCTCTTGCAGAGGACCTGGGTTCGATTCCAAGCACCCACAGGGCAGCTACGAACCGTCCTTAACTCCAATTCCAGGGGAATCCAAAGCCCTCTTCTGACCTCCGCAGCATTGCATGACGTGGGTGCACTCACATACATGCAGGCAGTACACTCATACACATAAAATAAAAAATAATATTTAAGTACAAAGGAATAAACGCTACATAAACAAGACAAAGATTATGTAAGGAAAATAAATCAATAAAATCCTATAGTAAAAATTGGAATATTTTTAGTTAATCTGTAAAAAAGGCTGAGTTTCTAAGACTGAAAAACAAGAAAAGCTATTCAGCAAAATCTTTAATTTGGGCTTTTGTGTCTTTGCTTGATTTTATTTCCAGGTTCCAGATTCAGAGACAGGCAGTGGATCCACACAGTTATAAGAGCTTAGGAGACAGCTTTCGGGTGATTTTCCGAACAGAAGGGTATGTACTGTGTTTCATATATAGACTCTATGTCAATATGGGCATTTTAATGTATTTGTACTTAACATATTTTCTTATCTTAAACAGTTTCCTTTCCTATTTTTACTAGGAAAATAATTCTTAAAATTGTGCCTTGCTTTTTGTTATAATTTTCTAATATGGTACAAAACTGTATATAAAGGAAACCACTCCACAAGGAGCGTTAATAACCAGTTCAATGACCTGAGGGCACTTTATAGCTTATGGCAGGAAGGCCTCGAAGTTTTCTTAACTAAGATTATCTAAACATAATAGTTTTGATTTACTTTGGCACTTAAATATAATGCCTAAACTCACCCTTTGTTAAGAATATACAATCAAAAAAGATCTTTGTTAAAAACTGGTGCATTATATTCACTGTTGTATCTGTTAGATGATCAGATAACTCGAATGGTTTGTTTGAGAAGCTAAAAAAAAGTGCCTTTGATGTGTAAATTTAGCTGCAGTACAATTTTCTAAATTATATTTTATAATAACAAACATGCTATATTCACTTTTGAAAGTGGTTTTCATGAGAATTAGTTGAAATAAGAGGTGTTCAACTTTTTATTACAGAGAGAGACAGAGAGACAGAGAGAGAGAGAGAGAGTCCACACATATATGACTACACCTGCCACAGTGTATCAGTAGAGGTCAGAGGACAGCTTGCAGGAATTGTTTCTCCTTACACCTGGTGGGTCCTGGGGCTGGAACTTAGGTTGTCAGGCTCGGCAGCAAGTGCCTTTACCCACTGAGCCATCTCACCAGCCCAAATTTTAATAGTATTATATATACTAGGCATTCTCCTTACAACTCTGTGAGGTAGATTCCATGCCAGTTGGATAGATAAATCAATAAAGACTTAAAGAAGTTAAAAATAAATGTTGGGGCTGGAGAGCTGGTACAGTTATTAAAGACTCGGCTCACAACCAAAGAGACAAGAAATAGGTGTTGGTGCTAGGACTCAAATCCAAGTCTACTCACCCCAAAAGCCCATCCTTTGACCACTGCAGTTCACTACCTCACTCACCAGGTAACACTGTAAATGCTATTCTGCTTGTTGTTTAACTCAATTGCAACTATATCATGGCTGTCTTGCTATGCCAGCATAATAATATATTTATGTGCTACAGTTTATTCAACAAAACTCCTTAATGAATATTTATGTTTCCCCAGACTTCACTATCACAAATAAAAATATAGTAAATATACTTACACAATCTTTGCATTTGTGTGTGCATATATACATTTTCCTGTTTTAATA
>NW_008336020.1:710895-717494 GCF_000622305.1 Nannospalax galili | reverse complement strand
GACTTTGTGACTTTAGTATTTAAGAATTCCTATTTCTCCTCATCCTGCAAAACATAGAATATTATGAATTATTCTTTGGGATATCTGTCACTGGCATGCATCTCCTGTTTACCATCAAATAAGTGAGAAATAAAGCTGTATTAATTGTTGCCAGTGCTGAGCATATGTTTAAATCACTGGGTGTCGTTTCTTTCATGTAGTGGCTATTTGTACCCTCTACCCACTTCTCTTGGGTTACACTTTTATTTATTTATTGTTGATTTGTTGGTGTTTAGTTCAATTACATATATTACAGACACAAATTCTTTGCTGCATAGATTACATTTTTCCTAACTGCTTTTCTCTTACAGCTGTAATATATTAGCCTTTCGGAAGTTTTTGAAGATTGTGATCTTATGATAAAATCTATTTTTCTTTGAGCTATGTAACAGTGTCACACTAAGAGACTATAGAACACCAAAAAATATTACATCTGCAACCCCAAGATTATAAACATTTTCTTCTAATTGTTTTACATTTACATCTTTAATTCATTCAAGGGTTCTTTTAAGTGTATGGTGTGATATATAGAAATTACATTTCATTTTTCAATGGTCAGTCAGTTGGCCAAGCATCGTTTGTTGAAGATTCTTTGTTCAAAATTGAAAATTCCGCCTTCTCATTTCTCACCCTTTTACATATTCACCATCTAGGTTTTCTATGCTGTCTCCCATTTCCTACTCTGTTTCATCACATTATCTACCTCTATGCCAGTATCATACTGTTTTAATTATTTTATCTGTAGAGTCTTTGGGAACTGTGTGGAAACATGCCCTGTGGTATGTAGTTCAGATTCCTTTCATAGTGTGCAGAGCCATACTGGCCTGGTGCTCTCTTGTCTTCAAGCTCATTTTTCATACACCGATACACTTTAGGACAAGCAAGTGGTGTGCAGTCTCAAGATCTCTCACACACTCATAACTTTGCATATTTGCTTCCTGGAGGACCCAGCCACCTAATCCACCTAAGAAACTCTGTTCAAACTGACTTCTAGTGTCATCATCCCTGACCACTTTTACACTAGCACATTCTGAATTATTCCTCTCCCCCCCAAATATATGCTATATAAAATTTGGTCTGTGTTGCCCTGTCTTCTATTGCCCATCCTAAAATATATTTTCCTAAGGTCTGTGCCTCATTGATCTTTGCATTCCTGATACAAGTTTGATCTATATAGAGATCACAGAGACCAAATAAAATAAAATAACAGTCATCGCACCAGCATTATGATGCCAGAAATAGAGCAGAGAAGCTAATTCACTCTATAGACACCCTCCCTGTGGATGTGATACCTAAGCACTGCACAATGCCGGTCTACTTATATTCATGATAAGGAATATGAATCATGCTTGTTTTGCTCAAAATATATATAGAATTCAAGAAATCACAGTTTGTAAAGTAGTCAACAAGATGTCCCTTTGTGGTACAGCAGTCGAGTCAGCATTACCAAGCTCTGTAAACTGTAACGGATGTCTCTGAATTAGATGTAGGCGATCCTCGGCCAGGCTCTTCAGTTCATTTGTTTTAGGAAGAACTGATGTTTCTGCTTTGATATCAAATAATATAACAAACACATAGCACGTGTGGTCCTTATATGGCAAAATTGGCCTTTTCCTATACTATATGGATAATTGCTTCTAGAACAAAGTGACATTTTTCTCCAGTGCCTGTAGATCTGGACCTGCTGTTAGCTAGAGACCAGAGTTCTCTGTTCTTAGAAGTGGAAATATTTATTTTTTTAAAAAATGCAAAAGAAAAGGCAGCTTGTGGATTTTGATATACAAGAGCATTTCACAACCTTAGGCAAAACAGAGGCCACAAATGAAAAGGAGGAAAAGAATGAGAAAAACTTTAATACATATTGTGGGTGTTGTTCTTTGTTAAAGCAGGCCTTCTGTATTTCCTTACTCAGTTTTTAGTGTATACTGTTTTGGGGGCTGGTTTCCTCACTCAGGTGCATAGAGGCTTGTCAGCCCTGCAGGGAGGAGAGCACTAGTTCACTTACTGAGAGCCTCTCTCCAGATTAAAGGTGTGGAAAGCTTGGAGACACTAAAATCTATTAATATATCTGTACTCTGCACAGATCCCCATTTCTCCACTGTGTGAGAGTGAAATACTCCTCACTAGCATCTCAGAGATGCGATTCCCTCCTTTCTGTCCAGAATTCACCACACTTTCAACCACCAGAGTTCCAACTCCCATTATTGCTTTTAAGATGCTTTTTCTTCTTTAAAGTATAAACTGTATTTTTGTTGAAGACGTGATTTTTTTTCCAGTCCAGCTTTTCAAGAGTGATTTAATTTAAAAATTTCCAAAGCCTTCCAAACTCTAGGCAGTGATTTCAATGATAGGTGGTTCTCATATGTTGCTTTTACTGAAGAGGCTGCTTTTTCTAATGTGTAATGGAGAAATCAGAAAATGAATGTAAGGAAGGAGTTTGTCACTGCGACTGTGAGACACCTCCACTGTCACCATGATTCTTCATCTTTCTCTGGCTTGACAGAGATAAACTAACAGCAGGTCCATCTGCTGTAATAAAGCTCAGCCCAGAGGAAAAGGGCATAGTCATTTAGAGTCTCAAAAGCCAGTAGGTTTCATTCGTAAGATTGCTTGGCAAGCAGTGGCCGGCACCCCTCTACCATGCGTGCATGCAGCAGGCCTCCCTTCCCTTGGCCTCAGGGTGTTTTTCTTGTTGTTGTTTGTTTTTTTAAATTTATTTTTATTTTATGTGCATGAGTGTATTGCCTGAATGTAGGTAAGCGCACCTGTGTCATGTAATGCCTTGGGAAGACAGAAGAGACTGTCAGATCCCCTGGAACTGGAGTTACGGACAGTTGTTAGCTGCCATGCGGGTGCTGGGATTTGAACCTGGGTCTTCTGCAAGAACAACCAGTGTTCTTAACCGCTGAGCCCTCTCTCCAGCCCCGTGGCCTCAGGGTGTTTTATGAAATCTTCTCTAGTTTTTCTTGTACTTGCCATTCCTTTAAGAACAGAGTCTGCTTGCCTGGAAAGGAAGATGCCATGATGAAGAAACTGGTTCTCTCCTGAGGGGACAGTGTCATGCCACCTCAGGTGTGTTGACCCTTGCAGAAAAATGAAGCAGAAACTGGGAGAGGAGGAGGAGGGGAGGGGAGGAGGAGGGGGAGGGAGAGAGAGAAGGGGGAACTGAAATTTTTCAGAAGAGTGGAAGGGTCATAAATTACTTATCTAAAACCAGGGTAGTTTGCTAGCCTCCGCCCCTCTTTTTCCTCCCCTGCAAATGCTCTCGTGGCCGTTCTTCATGAAATAAAGGAAGGACGGAGTGTGGCAGAGCTTGTTATCCTGATGGTATAGATAAAGGAAGACATATGACCCTTCATTTCTATCCATGTTCCATGCAGCGTGCTAGGATTTTCTTGTATGTTATTGTCAGCACAACACATCATTTTATTTATATTTTGTGTGAGGCAACTGAAGATCAGAGAAGTGAAACAATGTGCTCAAGGTCACTAGTATTAGCATCATAGCCATGTTGTTTTTTTTCCTATTCTGCCACATCACCATTCACTGAAGACCAAATCTTGTTATTTATGGATTAGAAAGAAGACAGTATGGACATAGTGGCCATAAAGCTTTAATCTTCAAGTAGATATTCTATCGTCTTTGGTATTTATGCTCTCAATTTAAAGCAGCTTTTGTCTCTTCCTTAACCGAAATATACAAACCCTAAATGACCAGTATATATCCAGTCACCCGATGGTGATTCTGGGGCAGCACCACAAGCCCCTGGCAGCTCAAGACTTAATTCAATCATGTACCATCTGTGCAGCCAAATGTATAAGTTTGTGGTTTTCAGTCGGTCTCCTCTCATCCTGTATGTTCCTTAGCCATGAGAACAGTTCTTGGGCATTGGTTTGCTTAAGGCAAGTAACTAGGAAACAACTAGGTCAGATTAAACTCAGTTTCAAATGAGAAACATGTTGATTGCTGGTGCCTTCAGAAACATGGTATTCTTCAGAAAGTATTCCTGTAGAAAATATGTGGTTGCTTGGGGGGGGGCATTTGAACTGTGTTTTGTTTCACGATTTGTTTTCTGTAACCACTGATGCTGCCCCAAGTATCATCTTACAATCAGACCACTTGGTGATTATAATATTTTCTAGTTAAATGACATTTAAGGCCTCATTTTATGAGCTCCAGCATAATTGGCTAATTTGGTAAACTCCAGATGTGTGAGATAATATGCCACTCATTTAAGTGCCTTTCAGACGGCATAAATGGCACAGCCCCAGGAGGTATAATCATTCCCTCTTGTTTTCATTAAGAAGGGGAATGAGTGGCTTGTGACACAGACAAAGGAAGTAGGAAGTCTACCCGTCTAGATCAACAGCTTGGTAAGATCGGGACATTTTCTTTTTACCAATGGACTCATTCCAAGACCTTTGGCTAAAGTGGCTTAGTGGGTCTACTTTTTTAAAAAGTGGTTTACCTAATCTAACATGGCTAGCTGGTTTTAAAGCACCCTTGGAAAAACAGAAAGATCTGACCCCGGAGAAAACGCCCAGAGTAAAGCAGTCTCTGGAAATAGTCCCTCACCCTCATGTGGCTGTGAAGAGGAAACATCAGGGTTAACAGATAAGAGCAAAGCTATCTTCCCAGAGCCAGAAATTGTAATGACTTCAGTAATCAGCATCTTTACCATCTAAACAAGTTCTGGCTTCTCAAGGCCCAGGAGTTGCTGCTGCTGATTTTTTCTTTACTAACAGCAATCAATTCATCTACTCAGCGTTTCGAAGCTGGAGAGGTGGTTGGTTTCCTGATCCTGGTGCTGGTCACTCTCATCTGACTACAGATCAAGTGAGGTTCACAAATAGCCGAGCCTTCACTCAAATCTAGTCTGCACCGAAATCCCCTGTGTGTAGCTTACAAGTAAAATCTCTTTCTGTGTGTGAGTAGGGGCTATAATTTGAAGAACCAACCATCGCAACTTTAGCTGGCCTTGGTCCAGAATATGGTATCTAGTAGACTAAAGAGGCATTGTCTTTTTCTCAGTCTTTTTTTGTGGAAAAAGAGACAAGAGATGCTCAGTTCAAGTATCCTTTGATGTCCTCAGGGAATTGACTCCGGGTTGTTTAGAAAATGCCAAAATTATGAATAATGAATTACTTCAAGCATTTGCATACCCTATGCATATCTTTTTGGATGCTTTAAGTCATCCTTTGATTGCTTGTAAATACTGCAAATACTGTGTAAATGGTTATTATACTGTATTGTTTAGGGAAAATGATAGAAAGTCAGTATATGTTCAGAACAAATATATTTTTAAAAAATTTTAATCAATAGTTCATTGAGTCCCTAGAACCTGTTGGCTATAGGTGGCCAAGTATAATCTCTTTTTACAAAAAAAGTATGTGACTAACAACTTAAAACTTGGATTGCTTAGCAATTCAGTTTTATGAATACAAGGATAAAGGGTAAGAAGAAACAGTATCAAAGAAGAAAATTTTCAGAGTGCCCAGTGAGCAGAGTTCTGCCCTTCTGTGCCCCAGAGATGTGTTTCCTTTTCTTAATCAGGGGTCCCATGTCAGCTCCTAGACCGCCTGCTGTCATCACCACAGACTGAGCTGACAGTCAACCCCAGAGCCTCTAGCTTCACGCTGACAGTGCTTTCTGACTTAACCAACTCATCCTTGGCAAACGTTTAACTGTTGCCACAGAGTAAGTGAAAACGTCTGCAGTGATGTCAGCCGATCAGCAAGGGCTGATTAAGACACCAAACACAGTCTCTCTCGGTACATGGTGCTGACAAGAGGGAAAGGAGGGCCAGGTATCAAGGGAAAGCTTGTCTTCATGGAAGGTTAGAGTCTTGATTCAGAGCCCGAGTAGAAATATCCCACTGGAAATATTTTCAGGCCTTTATCTTAACTTATTCCAGGTTTCTCATAGGCTATAAGTATAACCATTTTGGGTAAAAAAAACTTTAAAAAAAATTTTATTTATTATTTTTATTTTATGTGTATGCATGTATTGCCTGCATGCATGTTAGTGCACCAGTCTGCATGCAATGCCTGCAGAGGCCAGAAGAAGCTGTTGGATCCCCTGGGACTGGAGTTACAGACAGTTGTTAGCATCCATGTGGGTGCTGGGATTCAAACCTGGGTCTTCTGCAAGAACAACCAGTGTTCTTAACTGCTGAGCCATCTCTCCACCCCCAAAAAACCATCTTTACCAAAACCCAAATCCATTTTCAGGTAGGAATGAGGCAGAAAACCTCCTAAAAGCACTGTTCTCTCTGGGCCTCTCTCACCACAGAAAATAGCTTGGGAAGATTTTGACATACCCAGGGATAAGGGAGTTAATATTTTATCTAATATTTAGTTTGGGGCTAGTCATGACTCTAGCTGTGCTTTTCATCCTTCTACTCTAGGTGATTTGGAACTTGAGGAAGGAGAAGACTCAGATGCTATTACTACAGTAATGATAAGTTTAAAACTGTGTTTTGACCAAGGAATCATTTCCTCCATGCTTCCAAGCAAAGCCAGCTATGATCGAGTAGGACCTTTGACTTATCTTCACATAGA
>NW_008336020.1:705046-710701 GCF_000622305.1 Nannospalax galili | reverse complement strand
GCATAACAAGAAACAATGCCAGACAGGGGGCACCTTCCTTAGAGTCGTTGGCCAGGGTGGCCCAAGAGACTCCCAGACAGTAACCCTGCATAGAACTGGGAAACTGAACAGCAGACTCCAACCTTATTTAAAGTAATATCGGCAACTGATTGCTGCTAGATGAGGAAGAGCTGATCTTCCTAAAACAAGGAACTCTAGATAGGCTGACTAGATTCAGCAGATGAACAAGCATCGGGGAACAGCTGGGGGTGCCGACAACATAGTGGACAGTAACAAGGATAACAGAATATATGGGATCCAGCGGAGGGGTCTATGGGAGGGTGCCATTTAGGATTTGAGTATATGGATGAATAAGATTGTTTGGGATGTTCTGTATGATATACACACACACAAAATCAACAAATTAAAATATTGAGTTATATTTGAAGAAGCATAAAAATTTGAAAAAAAAACCCAAAAACCCTGTGTTTTGGCCTTTTACTGTTTTGGAAATGTATCCATATATATTTCTGAATTTAATACTCATGAGACCCTCACAGGTAGACAGGTAGGAAGTATATTTCTAGTTTTCAGGTAAGAAAACTGATAAGAAATACTAGAGGACTTGTTTATCAGATGGTATTGGTGGGGCTGGTATTCATCCATGGTTTTCTACCTACTCTATCAGTAATTTAAGGGGAGGGGTGCAAGACCATATGGAAACACAGTCTTACAGGCTCCTGGGACCTTGCTCATATGAACCTACAGTCGTGGTGCCAGCATGTATAAGACCCATGCAAACTCAATCAGACAAAAACCCAGCATAGAATTACAGAAATAGGCAGTAGGCTCTGACCTCAGCAGCAAGCTGATTACTGGTAGGTAAGGGAGAGTTGATCTTTAAGGGAGTGACTCTAGATAGGCTGACCAGACTCCGTTGGATGAACTTGTACTGAGGAACGTCTTGGTATGTCCTACCTTGGCTTGATAGGCCTTAACATATATGACAGAATACATGAAATTCAGTGGAATGGGCAGTGTGGGGGGATGGATGGCCAAGGGTATAAAGATGATTTATGTATTTTGTATGAAATGCACAAGAATTCAATTAAAATGCACACTAAAAAATAAAAATTAAATTAAAATTTAAATTAAAAATTAAATTAAAAGAAGCAAAGCCAGGTGCAGTGGTGCATGCCTTTAATTCTATCACTCAGGAGTCAGAGTCAGGTGGATCTCTATAAGTCTGAGGCCAGCCTGGTCTACATAAGTATTTCCAGGCCAGCCAGTGCTACACAGTAAGACTCTATTGAGAGAGAGCAAGAGAGAGAGAGCCAGAGAGATGACAGAGTCAGAGAAGTAAGACCTCTGACTGAGGTCTGTCCTACTTGGCTCTAAGCATTGTCACGTGTCTCATCTCAAGTGGCTGGAGAACATGTAGGGAGGGAAGGCGTGGATGGTGTGACTGGCTATAAGAAGGTTTCTGGTCACTGGAAGACTTCAGCAGAAAGAAGTTTAGTGAGAATTGCAAAACGGATTAGTGACTGAGATCAGCACATAAGACATGCTTAACTTTTTAGGGAAAGAAAAGAAAGGAACGTGAACAAAAGAAAGTGGACTGGGAATGTACTCTGAAAGACGACAGTATCATCTCATGAGGCTAAGATGGAAGCACATGATCCTTGGGATAGACAGAACCATTTCACAGTGAAATCTCCATCTGTAGGTCGAGGTTGAGCCTCACTTCATGAACTTAACACAGGTATTTGATATATTTGTGGATTGCTTTTGGTTTTTATTATGTTTTTTGCCTATCTTAGTTCTAATATAGAGTAATAACCAGGAAAAACCTTGTGACATATGAATTAAGACATTTTTAAGTTCTTTGGATGAATAGCCAGATGGGAGTGAAAATCATCACTAGATTTCAAATGATGTTACTTAAACCTGGAGAAGGTGTCACTTATCCACCACATGCAGTGGTTTTGCTCTCCTGCTGATAAACACAATAAATACTGTGCTTGTAATTCTACTTGTTTGGTAACATACCACTCACAAGAGAACAACGTCCTGGGTACAAGGAATTCTACTGTAACCTCAGTCTTGGTGATAGCAAAAATAAATAAATAAATAATAAATAAATAAATAATTAAAATTGGAATATAGATATCCCTATCTAAAACAAAACGCCAAAAACATATCTTGACATGATATGTTTATGGGTCCTTGTATCTGGTTTGAATCTTGTAAGCTTTATCTCACCCAGTACCCCACATGCATCTTAGGATCTAGCTTTTCTGCATCCACTATATTAGGAGAGAGAGGTGGAAAGAAAGAGGGAAGGAGGGAAGGAGGTGGGAGGGAGGAAGAAAGACCGAGAGGTTTTGGAAACTCTTAACGGGAGGTGGTAAGCTTGTTTGTAGAAGAATGACTTCTTAGCTTTCTTTACCTAAAGCCTTCCCTGCATTATAAACAATTGAGAGAAAGGGGCATGTGGTAGGTCATTATGCTTCATGTTCTTTAAGTTCTCAGCAAACAAGTTAACAGTATTTCAAAATTTGAAAAATAAGCTCTAGAAATTGGTGGTGTTTTGAAAAGGATATAATCCATGAAGCAGCACACACACGTGTCGAATAAAACATGTACATTAAGTGTGCTCCTCGATTCTGAAGATCTGGCTCTGTCTGTATTTTCAGTATGTTCTCCCAGGCCTCCCACGGCTGCCCAACTTCCCCTAGAGTACGACATATAATGATTGTAAGACGTGCTATTATTTCATTAGAAAGAAAAGATGTTGACAATTAAGTCCATTACAAAGCTTTAACAATGGACATGGGTGTTGAGTGAGGAGAATCTTGGGGTGACTTCCTACTTTGGGGTATCAGTGACACTAATAACCAAATAATGTCACTTTTACATATAGACATTTTTGATAGAATTTCTTTTATTCTTTGAGAATTTCATGCATGTATATAATATGTCTTGATCCCATCTGCTGGAACATTGACTGATCTTGTTGACTTGATCGCGTGCAGGTCATATGCAGGTAACCACAGTGCTGTGAGTTCCAGAAGACAGTTTTCACAGCACTCCTCCCCATCATCTGCTGCTTGCACTCTTTCCACCGGTACTTCTACAGTGCTCCCTGAGCCTTGGGGAAGGTGGATGAACTCGGGCTTCCCATTTAGGGACACCTTGGGAGGGGGATGAACACGGGCATCCCATTTAGGTACATCTTGGGGGAAGGGGTATGAATACGGGGAGTCCCATTTAGGGACATCTTGGGGGAAGGGGTATGAACACGGGCGTCCCATTTAGGGACATCTTGGGGGAAGGGATATGAACACGGGCGTCCCATTTAGGGACATCTTGGGGGAAGGGGATGAACATGGGCATCCCATTTAGGGACATCTTGGGGGAAGGGTATGAACACGGGCGTCCCATTTAGGGACATCTTGAGGGAGGGGGATGAACACGGGCGTCCCATTTAGAGACATCTTGCCTTTCTCACTCATTCTTCTTGGTGTCTTCATTTTCCATTGCCTTGAGGTTAGTTGTCCTGTTAGGAAGCCCATAGGAACTGGGGTGGCTCCAGCTACCAGCCAGTGAGGAGCAGAAACCCTTTTTCCTGCAAGACCACAGGAGTGATCTTGGAAATGAATCTTCTAGAAACCCTCAGACAAGCCAGCTTGTAATATGACTGCCACCTTATGAGAGACTGAATCAGGCATCTAGTGGAACCAATACCTGGTTCCTGACCTACAGAAATTGTGATGATAAATTTCTGCAGCTAAATGTTGGAGAAATTTGTTATGTAAGTATACTTAACTAGTATATGAAAGCACATGGGAAGACTTTGCATGCTATGTTTGTGGATCCTCTGTATCTGGTTTGAGCCTTTTAAACTTTATCTTACCAAGTACCACACATGTATAAAAGGGGCTTGAGGTATTCTGAACCAGTTGTATCTCCTGAATCAATCTTTCAGTACTTTTGTTACACACATTTATTAGCAAGAATACCTCTTTGTTTTTAAACCGCCTCGGAAAATTCTGGTCTAACTCATGCTACCTTCTTTTTTCACACTATTCCTGCTACTATTGACTTTCTTTTTTAAAATAGTATTTTTAGTTAGCATTCATGATAATGGATTTCACTATAACCTCTTTGTACATTTGTGTCATTGTGCTTTGCTGGTGTTCTCATCGCTTTCCCGTCTTGTCCCCTACGGTTGGTTGTTCCCCCATAGACCCCCTCCTTCTTCCATGTCTTTGTGTATCTCTTTAGTACACATTTAATGTATATTTTATGAAAGAAAATATGTCACATTGTCCTTCTCTCCCTAACTACCCTCTTTTGTCCCTCCTCCGAACTGGCCTCCCTTCTACTTTCATATGTAGGTGTGTAGATAGACAGAGAGATGACATAGATAAAATCTAGACTAAGCATCTGAGAGAAAATGCATAATATTTGTTTTTTTTGGGACTGAGTTAGTTTGCTTAACAAAACAATCTGTGATTCATTCATTTACCTACAAATGATACAATTTCCTTCTTCTTTATGGCCAAATAAAACTCCATTGTTTATACATGCCACTTTTATGAAGCAAAGTTCGAGCTTACAAAGAAAATAGTTAATACAGGTTTCAGCACTAGTGTTAAGACAATAAGAGAGAAATGTAAGAAAAGGACAGTTCTATGTACCCAAGGCTAAGGCAGTGCAGGCCTCTCAACACGGAGACTGGCAACAAATTGTCTTAACAATAGCTACATGTATGATTTGGGTGACTTTTGAAGTTAAATTGCTGGAAGGGTTTACAAGATTAAGTGAAAATACTGTGATATATTTATCTTTACCCAAATGTTTCTCCAAATGGAGATTATAAGGTAGCTTATGGTTACTCTATAGGTTAACAGGAAGCTAAATAAAAACAGGTTGCACAAGGTTAAAGGAGTCTCACTGTACATAGGTCACAAGAGTGTCAAGGCTTATGCTTTGACTGTAACATGGCTCACAATCGGGAGACTTCCAGGTTTTCAGCCATCAGGCTTCTTTACCCCACACCCTCCTAGTTTACGTATCTTTCCACCCTGCATCAATTTCCATTCTGAGACCTCAAACCCTTAAGTTTAAGAGTTGATAATGGCCTAAAACATTTTCTGAAGCTTTTTTATGCTAAAAAGGGAGCAGACGCTTATCTATTCAAGGATGGAAAGTTTCAGTCTAGCTCATGTAAAGGGTACATGAAAAGGTTCAAGCTTGGAGAGCCAAGGGATCTTCAAATATTAGGAATCTGGAAGAAAAATGTTATTATTCAAGACATCAAGTTGCACAAACATGAAGCATACAGTCTGTTGTTATCCCTAAAGCTATAAACAGAATCAAAAGGAAAAGCCCTTTTTCCACCATATAGTGCTTGAGAACCATGACATTAGTAAATCATTTAAACCTAAAGCAGAATATAACACAGATTTAGTTTGAGTATGCAACTCTTAGAAGAGTGGTGAAGATATTGCCCACGTTGTCAGGTATAGGAACACAGTAGTCCTCCTTATTAATGTCTCAAGTTCCCCAGTGCTGCTGTTAAAACAGCATAGGCCATCCAGTTTTGTGAGATGACTGTTCTCATCATCTTAACTTTTTTTTTTTTTTTTTTTTTTTTTTGGTTTTTTTGAG
>NW_008336020.1:682729-704961 GCF_000622305.1 Nannospalax galili | reverse complement strand
GGAACTCACAGAGATCCTCCTGCCTCTGCCTCCCGAGTGTTGGGATGAAAGAAGACGTGCGATGCTCTTCTGACCGCTGCAGGCATTGCACGACGTAGCTGCACTTACCTACATGCAAGTAATAGACTCATGCACATAAAATAATAATAAATAATTTTTTTTTGGTCTTTTTGAGACAGGGTCTCCCTGTAGCCCCAGCTGTCCTGGAACTCACTATGTAGACCAGTCTGGCCTTGAACTCACAGAGATCCATCTGCCTCTGCCTCCCAAGTGCTGGGATTAAAGGTGTGTGCCATCACGCCAGGCTCATCATCTTAACTTTTAAAAAAGTAAGACCCCTGGGTCAGTGAGATGGATCGGGGGTAAGTCACTTGCAGCCAAGTCTGACGACCTGAGTTCTTCCCTGAGACCCACATTGTGGGCAAGAGAGAACTGATTGATGTCCACATATTATCCCTGACCTGCACACACATGCCATGGCATACACATGTATGAACATAAATAAATGTAATTTTGTAAAATTTTGTAAATTTTGTAAAAAAAAAATCTACTGATGGTCAGACACTGAAAATTTGTGCCGTGTTTCTTTTGTCTTTCTTTTGATGCCTCTGTCAGCATCCAAAATGAAAATAATTTCCTCCGCCTCTTACAGCATTTTGTTTCTTTGTGACAACACTTACCTTTGAAGCCAGACTTTGAAAAGAATTCTATTTGAAAGTTTTGAGACTTTTGAACCATTACTTAACTTTATTATACTTCTGTTTCCTTATTTTAATACAGAGACAACAATGCCTATTTTACTGTGTTGCTAGTACTCGGTGTTAAAACTGAGGATATAAATATGCACAGCATTGCTAGTTAGTTTTATTTGTAGTAACCCTCATTGTAGCTAGTTATTTAAAATTATTGCGGATTACTGAACTATGGAGAGTGCTGCTGAAACCATATTTGCTGCTCTGACAGTGTACTGTGCTATCTCCTAACTTGTGCTTACTAAATTTAAATGGTTACTGAATTTATATACCTGTACATATTCTAGCCATATTCATATAGCTACAGAGTGAAATCAGAACAAATACCAAGAAAATTTTATGACTACCATGATATTATTAAGACCAAGATTCTGAACATGATAATTTGTCATGATAATTTATAATAGTCTTAGGAAGACAGTGTAATTATTTAATCCCATAGGTATTGGAAGGTGAGAGGCTAGCTATTGACATGTTACTTTTTAATTCATGGGATCCACCATTGGCAGTTAAGGCTGTGTGATACCGGGGGACCTGGACAGGGAACCTAGCAAGATCCAAGTGAAATGTGTACTTCCATTGCTTTGAATTATCCTGTTCTCACTATTATTCTGTTTACAACAATTCCTGCCTGGGGTTTAATAAACAGAGTGGTAGAAAACAATATACTTTAAAATTAAATATTCTAAGCCAGAGGGCCAGGACACCTGCTGCTAGATACTGTCTTCTAGACAAGACAGGGAATCTGTACCCATGAAATAATATGGTTCCCTAAATAAGACCTGCTTAATTGTATCACCAGTAGACATGCCACTGTTAAGGGGAGATATTTTGCAAGGTCCCACCCTTAAATGAAGAGCTACAGCCAATCAATGGCTGATGAGAGAGGGAGAATCCGTTTTCTCCAGGTGCAGCATACTTTATAAGCTGTCTAATCCCAAGTGGTCAGCCATAAACACATATACAAAAAAGCAACACTAAATGGACTCAATAGGTTTTGTGCGTGTGTGTGTGTGTGCGTGTGTGTGTGTGCGTGTGTGTGCGTGTGTGTGTAACATTAATAAAGAAGAGGTCATGAGTTTGACAGGGAATGAGAGGACAGCAGAAGAGTTAGGGGGAGAAGGAGGAGTGGGAACTATGTAAATACAGCAGTCATGTATGATTCTCAAAAAATGAACAAATTACATTTTTTAAAAGTTTGAAATAAAGCAGGAGAATATTTAGAGTAAGAGGCTGATCAAGAGTTAGAATTTTAAAAGGCAATATTATGAATTGTTAGTTGCAGCCATGACAAAGTAGCTTGTATTGGAACAACTCTCCCACTGAAAACTAACAAACATGAGAGAAAACAGGAAGAACCACTGTGACAGTGTTGGAGAACTACAAAGCAGGCAGATCCTAGGAAAGAAAGCCAACCAAGTGAACTGTGCATTCGCCTGGGATTTTTACCTCAAGGCTCTGATAAGGTGCATGGGAACAGTTGGGGGAGGGATCAAGACCAAATCTGAACAAGGAGGGGGACTGAAGATTGGCATTCAAAGCTGCCAGATGGCTAGACTGTGGGGAGCAAAAGTCCTAGAGAGCAGTGAAACTGCCCAGAAGTGAGCCCACAGTTCCTTAAACTTTCCTTGTCAACTCCAGTTCCATGTGAGCAGTAAGAAACTCCAAGAAACCTCCTGAAATTGGGAGGGGGAGCCTCAGCAATTGAGAAGCTGTAGATACAGGCAGATTAGAGCAGCCCAGTGATGCTAAGGACACACGGTTGGCATTTAAGACCTGCCAGGTTGGACAAGCTTTCAGATGACACCAGACTGTCCCTCCCAAGAGGAAAGACTCTTCTATCCTAGGAACATGGGGAAAACACAAGCACTTTGCTGCACTGAAACCACACCTCAGGGCCATGAAGGTGACCTGCTGTAGTCCTTTGCTTACTAGGAGAAAACATAGTCCCATATTCCTCTTTGAAAATGTTATCAGAGGTTGTACTATTTTTTATGTGCAATGTGCTTTATTCAATAAAAACATTAAAGTTCTCGAGGAGAAAAGATCAAATAACCAAATGTCAAAAGTAGATAATAAATTATTCAAATTTTGGAATTATCTGGCAGGGGCTTTATGTATGTGTCTGTGTCTGTGTGCCTGTGCCTGTGTGTCTATGTGTGTACAAGTACACATATGTGTGTGTGGCTTTATGTGGAAGCCATAGGATAATCTCAGGTGTTGTTCCTTGGGCACCATCTACCTTGAGTTTTTTGAGACAAGGGTCTCTTTCTAGAACTCACCAAATAGGCTAGTGTGAGTCTGGTGAGCTCCAGGGGTCCTCCTGCTTCTGCTGCCCCAGCTGGGATTACAAGCACACACCACCATTTCTTTGTTTGTTTGTTTTTAAGATATGGGCTCTGGAGATTGAAGACAGGTCTTCATGTTTTTAAGGAAAGCACTTTATCAACTGAGATATCTTTCCAGCCCCAGGAAAGGACTTTTAAATGTTATTTTTACTGTAATAAAACTTATCAGATTAACCATTTCTAAAGCATATCGTTTGGTGGCAGCAGGTTACTCACACTGCTGTGCAGCTGCCACCACTGCCCATCTCCAGAGCTCTTCATGTTGTCAGACTAAAACTGCACCTGTTAAACAATAATTCCTCATTCTTTGCTCCTCAAAGCCTCTGTCAACCTGTTTCACTCCAACTACTCTGGTGGTTTGCATTGCTGGAATCATGAATTACTTATCCTTTTATCGTTGATAGACTTACTTCACTTAGTGTGATATGTTCAAGATTCATCTCTGTCATAGAATGAGTCAGACTTTCCTTCTTTTTTAAGGCTGAATGGCCCATCATGAATATTGCTGTATTTTGTTTATCTGTTTACATCCAGTGCTAATGGACACGTGTTGCTTTCACCTTTGGGCTATTGTAAATGATACTTTCAGAACATGGGTGTAGAGATCTGTCCAAGGCCCTACCTCAGTGTTTTGGAGAATGTATCTATGAATGGAATTACTAGATCACATCATTCTGCATTTAAGAGAGACTTTTTTTAAGCCAAGGAAATTTCAACAGAGATTTAAAACCTGTAAAAACAAAACCCGAAACAGAAAGTTTCAAATGAAAATCTTAAAAACATTATAATATAAATATTTAATCAGCAGGTGTTCATATAACATGATATATTGTCACATTCAACTTGCTAATCATTTTATAGGACCTTGAGTATCAGACAATATGGTCTACTAGTATCAGACAAGATACAAGTATCTAACAGCATATGGTGTATAGGAGTGGTTATGCAAAATGATGCTTACTTGATTGTACAGTTACAGGAGTCATATAATTCATTTATTTTATAAGAAATCATGAAGTTTTTAAAATACTAAATTAAGATGCTAAAACAATATTAGTAACCTACCAAGTGCCAGGTACGTCACTAGGTGCTTTGCGTCCATGTTGTCAGTGCCACAGCCTCAGTGGAGAGGAACTGCACTTCTTTCCGTTCTGCTAATGAGTCAGCCGAAGCTAAAATGTTTATGAAACTCGTTCAATTCCTTGTCATTTTCAAGAATTTGAACCCAGGTGATCTGGGTCCAGGTCTTTGCTCTTACATTATTTTAATTGATACACTTTTTTAAAATACATGAAATGTTATTCTTTGGCTACATAGTTGTCGTTTTTAGAAAACAAATGAAAATTTGAGAAATTAAATTGCTTGATGACATCTTCTAGAGCACCCAACACCCCTTGTAACGTGACCTTCACATTTCTGCCAGCTGTTCCCCCAGGATGATAAGGGCGCTATTAATATATTTTGGCGTGGGCTTCGTTACACATGTCTGACACTGGAAAAATACCAGCATGGTGAACAAAATGTCCCGTCTTTCTCCTTAAACTCTAAATTGCTCAGGGCCACTAGAGACAAAGCCTGGGTTTAAATGTGACACTCTCAATTTCCTCCTTTCATGTTTGTGGATCTCATGCTCAGGGTGCTGACATTTTACCTTCGCTACACCCCTGTCTTCACTCCTTCCTCTACCCCATCACTTGTCTTAAATGTTTTAATCTTTTTGCTACACCTCCTAGAGCATGGTGGCTTTTGATGGCAGACCTCTTCGGTGATGGGCCATTCCTTGGGGAAATCCATATTCTTTCAGTCTTGGCAGGGAAGACTCTACATTTATTACTAGAACAAAGAGAGTATTCATCACACCTCGAGATTCTCAATATATTTGCCTTCAGCTGTTTCCCTCAAACTTTGTTCGCCTAGGTTACACTTCTCAGTGACCTACACACATCTTATTTTCATCTCTTAGTTTGAATCTTCTAATGTGAAAGGCTCCCTCTGTCTTTCTTTCTCTGTGTCTCTCTCAGTCTCTCTGCCTCTCTCTCTTAAAAGGTGCCGCCACTTATTTCATACAGATAATTAAAATGAACATCTCTTTTCGTGATTTTGGACAATCACATTATTAAGTATCCCTTAATTTTTTTCTGTGTCATATCCAATTCAACAATGTTTACAAAACCTAAAGAAATGACACGGGAGATAAAAGACAAATGACATTATTCCAGTTGAAAGCAGACACCTGCTTCTCTTCTGTTTCTCTATTCTCCTTAACCAGCCTTACATGAACGCTCCTACCTCAGCAATGCACAGGCATCCCATTACACACTGGCCTTCATTAGGCAACATACCAGAGAGGGAAAAAAGCTGAATTGCTCTGGCCTTCTAAATGCTTTATTCTGCAATAAAACGGTGACTGGGGGAAAAAGCATTTCAGTTCAATGAAATAGAACTTTATTAACCTTCTGGAAAAAAAAAATCCATCCGAAAGGAACTGCAGTGATAGAAATTCACCTACTCGGAAAGCACAGTTGAATTCTCAGTACCTTCCTATGTCTTCACACCTCTTGTATGACTGCTCCGTTATGAGGGGAGGGGGACCCTAAAACTGTGAAGGGACTTTCCGGACAGAAATAAACTGTCCCTGTGGAAAATAAAAATCTTCAAAGTGTCCATTTCATTGAACTTGTTTCTCTTCCTTCAACAAATGGACACATCAGACATAAAATTTAATTGAGAGAAACTAAAGTGAGGTCTGGCTTACCTGAATGGACAGGTTACACATTCCACTGAGGCAACACCAAGTTGCTAACAGCACACTGGCTACCTTATATTGCATGATATTGAACTTCTAATCACCACTTACTGTTTGGGCCACCGTTTATTTGGGGCTTCAGCAGCTTCCCACTGAACTCTGCTGTTGATTCTATTTTTACGTTTCTTTTTCTGTGTTTGCTCTACGAGTCAGTATACATACTGACAATTCTCTGACAGCAAAGGAAAAACCACCAGGAGTGTATCTGTTTATTGAGGACTGACAGCTTTATAGCTAACATAAAAATAATCTGATGTTTATTAGGGCAAATGTTTGGACTGAGGATTAAGCGGAGCTACTGAATAGAGAAAACCTTTTCATCCTATTCAGACTTTTCAAATAAGGTTTGAGATGCACAACATAAAGCGCTTTGTCCTGATTTCCTTAACGCTCTTCCCTACATTTGTCTTGCTTCTAACGCTGGTCCACTTTGCTCCCCAAATTGGGTTTTACAACAGGGGTCTTGGAGCAAGTAAAATTGTGAAAAGAGAGACTTGCTGGTATTCAGAGGCGCATTGCTGTAGAGTTTTCTGGGGCCAGGCAAACTTTCTAGAAAACGGTGAAGAAAATCAGAGCCCGAAGGCTCGTCGCGTAGCCTTCCTGCTGCCGTTTTCTATCTCTTATACATAATCAGACCCCTTAAAGTTTTTACTGTTATTTTGATTTGTTGTTTTTGTGTTTAATCATTTTGGAGAGTAGAAAGCAGAACTTGTTTTCAAACCATTCTAAAAGTTGTTCTAAACTATTAAAGAGTATTTTTTTTCTGTTTTGTCTTTAGCCAATACCAACATTAGAGTGCTCTTTTAATTTTAATGAAACATTTGAAAGATTTTAGACACTTTGCTTTTTTCTTTAAGTGGAAACATTTCCATCTGAAAATAATCATTTAGATTAAAAAGTTTAAAAATATTTAGACCCCCTCTCCCTTATCTGTACTACCCCCAATAGCCCACTCACTGGATTCCATGCATTCTGCTATATATGTTAAGACCCATTGCATCAAGTTTGAGTACTCTGATGTATGAAATGCACAAAAATTCAATAAAAAATATATACTGGCCGGGCATGGTGGCACATGCCTTTAATCCCAGCACTCAGGAGGCAGAAGCAGGCAGCGGATATCTGTGAGTTCAAGGTCAGCCTGGTCAACATAGTGAGTTCTAGGCCAGCTGGAGCTACAGGGAAACCCTGTCTTAAAAAGGCACACACACACACACACACACACACACACACACACACTGAAAAAATAAGGTGAAAAATGTTTTATATTCAATTGAAAAGCTTCAAACCAACAGTATCTAAAATATTTTAATGCTTATTTTATATGATATTTGTTTTTAAAGCCAAGATATGTGAAAGGTTAACATTAAGTATATTCAATATTATTAATTTAATTAATAATAAATTATTCATTATGAAAAAAGTTTTTAAAATAGTATTAGATTGCCAGGCGTGGTGGCACACGCCTTTAATCCCAGCACTTGGGAGGCAGAGGCAAGCGGATCTTTGTGAATTCAAGGCCAGCCTGGTCTACATAGTGAGTTCCAGGACAGCTGGGGCTACAGGGAGACCCTGTCTCAAAATGACACACACACACACAAAAACATAGTATTAGATTGATGATGCTTAACTTCAGCTTTTTAATTGATGCTAAGTTATCATTATCACTAAGTTCTCTTTATTCTAAAAAAAAGGGAGGGGCTGGAGAAATGCCTCAGTGGTTAAGAACACTGATTGTTCTTGCAAAAGACCCATGTTTGAATCCCAGCACCCTCATGGCAGCTAACAACTGTCCATAACTCTAGTCCCAGGGGATCTGACAGCCTCTTCTGACTTCCTTGGGCATTGCACAACATGGTTACACTTACCTCCATGCAGGCAATACACGCATACACATAAAATAAAAATAATAAATAAAAATTTTACAAATCTTTAATAAAAAAAAGTATTGACACGTATCCAGTACCAGACCCTGGCAGTTTTCAGGCCAGCGGTCAGTGCTTCTCTTTTCCAGACTCTCTAAAACCCTCTCATGAACCATTGAGTAAAGTACATAGGGAAACAAATGAGGCAACTTGCTACAGGTTGCAAGCAGTGACTGTGGCACTAGAAATGGAAGCCAGGTTTCCTAGTAGAGCACAGCATTGGGGGCAGCTGACTGACTCTTCTTTGGAAAGGATTGTCCACCCTCAGCAAAGCTGATGTGTGAGCATTCAGATAGTTCAGTTTTCTATGGCATCACTGGAACTAAATGTCCCATGGCTGTGGGTAGGTTTTTGTGAAAATGTGCTGGTGTATCTACAAGTAAATAGGTTGAGGACGGTCTGGAAATGTTGGACTTGTAGCAGCTGTGTCATAATCTTTCCAGGACATTTTATACAGTGGGTGCTTTAAGCAAACAGAAGCTTGTCACTGCAAGGGAATAGTTGGGGGTGGGGGGGTCTGATTCCATCACACCAATTCTTTTGTCTCTGAAATGCAATAGAAAATCTGAAGATAGATGGAATTTGACAACTATTTGTTGAATTAAACTGTGTTACTTTGTTAATGCTGCTTAACTGTACATTTGGTCCTTTAAAACAAAAACAGAAAATGAAATATCTTTCTTATCTACTAAGAAGAACAAGTGATATATTCTGTAGTAGATGAAGTTTATTCTTGAATCCTTTCTGACTCATGTCCACAGCGGTGATGATTGTCTCCATTTTAAAGTGTTGTGATGAAAGGATTACTAGTCACTCGGCAGTGAAGGTATGTGTAATTTCCATTTTGTTTCTAAAGCATCAGTTTGTTGGTTTCTGAAAGTGAAGGTTTGTGGGCCCTTTTGTTTGGCATCATGCTGTGCTTTGCTTAATCAATGAGGGACTTCATCTCATCTCTCATCCACACGTGGTTTCTCACACTTCTGTGACTATGATGCTGTGGGATACCTCCCAGGCATTTAGATTGTATATATTTACACCTGAATTCTGAGCACCCCTTCCCTGAGCTCTTCTATGTGGATTGGGCATTGCTTTCAAGCACAGCTCAAGGTAGTGACCAGGTTCTTGGTCTCATTTTGTGGGTTTGGTTCCCATTTCCTCTGGTGGGTTCATGACATAAATCTCAGCTTGATAAACTGACAGCTCCTGCTAGTCATCCTGGCAAAAAGGATGGATAGTTTTTTGTAGGGGTGTGAATGATGGGAAAAGATGCTTCACAGCTCCACAGTCCATGTCATAGCCACGTTGGATACATTTTGGAAAATAAACTTTTCCTCAGATTGGAGCTTCTATATTTAGAAATCTTAGAGGTTCCAAGGAACCTTACTTTAAAACCAAACACAAAAACCTCTACGTGTAAGTGGTTGACATTTTCTTTTACGCTTTCTAGAAGATGTCTGGGCTGTTATTAGACTCTGTTAAGCAAGCCGAGTTTGTCATACACACATGCGACACGCTTACCCCAAGTTTTAGAGTTGAACCAGGTAGTGCAAGACGCTGTCCTGGGCAGCATTCTGCTGAATTAGGTTTTTTTTGCTTGTAGTTTAAAATCAACTATAAGGACCAGTTTATTTGTTATCCTTATGATAAGGTTAAAATTATATTAAAGCTATGTTAAAACTCAACAAGATTTAAAAATTAGATTCTGATTTTGTTCTTAAGTAAATTTTCTTCAAACCCCCATAACAAAAAGAACAATTTAAAAGTATTTTTTAAAATATATTTTAAAGGTTATTTAGTGATAGTCTTCTTAGGATGGCTTGGAAATTTCTCATTTCTCCTTGATTGACAAAGTCATAATAAATGAAATTTTTAAAAAGCTAGGATTATCAAGTAGTCCCAAATAATGAAGGCATGGTGTATAACAAAAACAAATTGAATAAATCTATAAATTCATGTTGAAGTAATATTTGAAATTTATGAGATTTATTTTTTGCTATTGTTGATTTTTTTTAATCAATCTCATACGTGCACAGAGCCACTACCAAAAGAAAACCTTTGATTTAAATTTAAATTTTCATTCCTTGAACAAGACTCTTATTTTACTAAGATCTCTATATACATTATCAATAAACAGTCCTGCAGTTAAATTTTTGATTAATTACACAATTATATTTTATAACCTTCTTTTAATCTGAAAAAACATATGGCATAATTTTGTTGAATTTTTATTAAAAGGTTTATGCCAATTCACTTATTGTCTTATTAAAAATAAGGATGAATTTTTCCTCTTTTTGAGGAAATAGAAGCACTCTAGCAGAGAATTGAAAATGTGAACATCACTAATAGGAAAGAGCTTACTTATTTCTACTCCTTCGTTAATGCTCCGTGCACGTGCCCGCGACTGTACGTGTCATCGCCTATATAGTATTTGCAGATTTTTTTATACACTTACCTAATGCCTGTTGGTTGGCAACTTCATCTCCATTAACTAATTACTTTCTTTTGAATTTATATCACATTCACTTTCCAAGTCTGTATTATTTCCATAACTCATAAATTAAATGTGTTTCATGAACTTCTTTCAGTTGCTGCTTCTTGCCAAATTTTTGGACTTCTTAGCTGGTCTCCACAATGAATACTTTAACTCCAGGTCTCTTAAAGCTGTGTGTGAGTGGGTGAGTACCACTGTACACATAAAACCAAGCCAAAACTTGCCATTTGAAAGATAAAGCCAGAAGAGAATAAAGGCCATGTGTCAATATTAAGAAAAAAGACTCACTGCAGCTATTTTCCCCCTGCTTGGTGTTTGTAGTTATTTCCATGGCAACGGCACGTGGATTTCTGAGGGTTGAATTTGACCCTGGGGATGTACACAAGTAAATTTGAAAGCATTTGCTCCATTAACTTTGGGTTCATCATATAGTTATTCTTGTCCTCTGCCTTCACTCTTAAATGCATATAGCATATGATATAAGAGACTGCCGTTCTGTTCATGCTGGGGGGTGGCATTTGAGAGGGATAGAGGTAGGGATGGGTCAGTGAAGGATTCTGGGAGGCTTCCATTCTTTTAAGATGATCGAGGCACAGAATATTTAGCTTCCTCATCCCCACCCTTTACTGCTTAACCATGTGAACCTAAGTTCCTTCCTTTATTCTGTTCAGATTTTCCTGTAGTGACTTTGCTAGGAACAAAAGAAACTTGCTTATCTGTGTCTTCTCTTACACAGACATACTACCTCGTTTTTTCTTTCGAAAATAGCTGACTTAGAGATTTAAGTTTATGTGGGAATTGTGTTGCATTCCCCACACAGTATAGAGAAATTATTTGATCACAGTGCCTTCGCCTGAGTTTTACCTATTTGTAGATGCTCAAAGGTGATATTTTTTTAAATTACTTTTCAGTTAATTATTATTGTATGCGTGTGTGTGAGCATGATATGGGGGACGGCATGTGCATGGCATGAGCGTGAAGGACAACTTCGTGGAGTTGCTTCTTTTCTTCCAACTTTAGGTGCTTGGGTTCTGGGGGTAAAATCCAGATTGCTAGGTTTACACAGCACGCACCTCTTGCCTGCTGAGCCATCTCACCAGACCCAAGGTGATATTTTGTTTTACTCAGCTTAGTAGAAAAAAGTAATGCCAATATAAGGTGCCGTTTCAGAAGGTAAGGGACCTAGAGGAAAGCAAGCATTGGCAAACAAGAGCCGGGAAGAAGAGTCTGGATGATGGAAGGAATTGCACTGAAGAAACAGAAGTGGAGAATGCTTTGTGCTATCTAGTTTAAAGAGCAGAATTCACAGTGTAAACGCTCACGTTATGCTTCAGCCACATTGCCACTTCATGTGTCCGATTGTGGATGTTTCTGGGAGCCCCTAGCTAGACACTGTTCTTTGTGTGTCTATTACTGCCCAGAGTTTGGACATTTTAGTTTTGTAGAAAATTGATTACAAACCAGTTTTTCTATTTATTTAATACTCGGGCCAACATTTTGATGGGAGAAGGGTATGCTTCAGCCCTTGATGGTGGGTTTTCAATTTCCCATGAGGTCTGCCTCCCATTAACAGCAATGACTGGGAACTGGATTTGTAGAATATAGATTCGCAGCCTTCAAAAAAATACTGCTAGAAACATGGATTTTTAAGACCTCTTAAACTCTTCAGATTTCATATAGAAGACCTCAGCTATACTCTCTTTTCTTGTTCTCCCTCCCTAACATGTCTCTCTCCTAAAATGTAAAATATTACCCTATTCTCACCCTCTTTAGGACTAGCATGGGACTCATCATGTGAGCCACTGGCACAATTCTAAATCCTCTAGTCCTATGATTTTGTGAGGGAATAGTTGATGGCCCATGTATACCTGAGTATTTTTTTCAATGAAAGCATTTATCTAGTGGCACTAAAAGATTTTCATTTTATCGCTTTAAAAAGATAAAATGTATTTTGCTTTTCAGGAATTTTTATTGAAGTATAATATAAGGTAGAGAAGTATACATCGCTGTACAGTTCCTTGAGTTTCACAAGCTAAATCCCACGAATGAAGCACTCACACTGGGTAAAATGTCTGCAGCTACCCCCTGCCATGTCCCTGCCCCTCCACCAAGCTGCCAGGTGCCTCCTTCCTCACTGCTCTGCCCCACCCCCATTGATGGTAGGGACCATCCTCACGTGGACTCTTTAATTTTCAAATATGCCATAGTTTTCTTGCCAGGTTTATTGGCTGATGTTTTGTGGGAGAGCAAAAGGAGGTGGTTAATCCCCCATAACTGACTTCTTTGCATTGTAGGATTTTCCTAGCTGTTAATTATTAACTTTTCCTTAAAATAAAACTTCCATTGTGTAAGGAGAAAAGGTCCATGAGCACAGTACATGTGATATAAATCACTTTTATGTCTGTGAAACAGCTGAGTTTACATTTTTATTACATTGTTTGAAAAAGTATCTTTTCATCTGGAAAGGATCAGTTTAAAATGTGATTGTCAACATACACACACACAAAAACAGTTTTCTGTTTAAAATGGCTGCCAGTGGAGCTAAGAACTATAATTAAGCCAGATTTTTCTTCATAGATACTTTTACCTAAAATCTACACATTTTTATTGAGATTTACAAAAGAAATTTTCTTGTTTTAAAATCCGGTACAATGTTTTTTTGTTTAGACAAATAAAGTAAATAGCTGATGGATAAGATTATTATTGTAAAGTGTAGAATACTCCCCTGAGAAAGACAATTTAGTGGTATAATTTTAAATTAAATTTGAAGTGATGTGTGCATCTATGAAATGTTGTCAAACTTGAATATTTAGTTTGAAAAAGATATTGACTTGTTTCCTAATTAGCAAATTCTACATAATTGTTCTCTAAAAAGTTTTAGATTTAATCCGAATAAAATCCCTTTATAAGTATCCTATAGTTCCATTACATTAGCCATTCTGTTACAGGCATGAGTTTCAAAGCCTGTAGCCATTTGACTGTGCTCACAAATTTCTTGCAATTTACATCAAAATAATAGAATAAAACAGGGAAACAAGGGTCTTTCATTATTATTTCTTGCTGCACTTAATTTTAAACTCTACTAGTAAATGAGCATTGATATGTGTACGTTCCTTTTAATCATGGAGGGCACTGGAAGGTGAAACAGAATTTTGAATGCACACCCCTGTTTCCAGCACAGCGATGCCATCACATGTGAGGTTTCATACTAGTCCAGCCCTTCCTGTTTGCAGGTTTATTTTTTGAAACACAGGGCGATCATCACTGCATATTTGCTAACAAACTTTTCATCTTAAACCAGATTTCTAAAATTCCATCATTCCTTGACTTTTCCAACAGAGAACTATTGGCAGCTGATTACTGCTGAATGAGGGAGAAGTGATCATTAAGGGACTGACTCTAGATAGGCTGACTACACACCAGTGGATGGACTTGCACTGAGGGACATCTGGGTATACTAACTTGACTCAGTAGGCCTTAATGTAAAGACAGAATGCATGAAATCTGGTAGGGAAGCTCTGGGAGGGTGTGGATGGAGGGGGAGGGTATAAGGTGTTTTGTATGACATATACAACAATTCAATAAAAAATTAGGATTAAAAATTATTGTTGAAATTTTTGTGCAGATTTGAACCCTAGATCATGATTATTTATTTTGGTTTGGACATTTCCTTTGAGCTATTGATAATTCTTGTTCTTCTGATTACCTTTAGATCACTGAACATGTACTTGTATACATGTATAACATGTACTTGTATACTAAGATGCTACCACACTTCAGAAAAGAAACTTAACCAAACCATTTCTGGGTACTGGGACCAAAGGATATTTATGGCTAAATTAAATTAAACTTAAGCAAATAGCTGAGTTATCATGGAGAAGCACCCTAACTAGTATGTTGTATACACTCTTCTCATCTCTATCAACTGTCAGTTTATCTGAAATACTATTCTTAACCACTCTATATTAATAATCTAACATACTAGTTAGGGTGCTTCTCCATGATAACTCAGCTATTTGCTTAAGTTTAATTTAATTTAGCCATAAATATCCTTTGGTCCCAGTACCCAGAAATGGTTTGGTTAAGTTTCTTTTCTGAAGTGTGGTAGCATCTTAGTATACAAGCAGATGAATTTTATTTAGGCAAAGCTTTTATCCTGCTACCTTTATATTTTCTATATTTTCTTGAGTTACAAGTGTTTTTATTGAATGACAGTCATGGGATGGAGTGGATACTGTGTGCTTTCATTAAGGAGGTTGGTAGAATTAATTTTCAGAAGAGAAATATACTGTGAGAATGAAACCATAGTCACCACTTTAAATACATAAAATTATCATTGATTTCCTTAAAAGAAATGCCATGTTCTTTCTCAGTTTGATTCATGTCCTTTTTCTCCCCCAAAGATATCTGCTTTTATTCCCCTCTCCACAAAAAAGAAAAGGCTGTGGAAACACTTGAAGGAAAACCAGATTTTCTATAATAGAACTTGAAACATCAACGACTCCTGTTAATCATTGCTTTCATTTATGAGAAGGTGTCACAGTATTATCAGTAGCTCCAAATAATTCAGCTACCTTTAAAACTCTTCTATTTCTATCATAAAAAGCAATATTTTTAATTCTTTCATAATGTTACTGCTTGTAGCTATTATACTTATCAGCCCATAAATGAAATTAAGTGAACAATGTTAAAATGTAGTTAATATTAATACGTCGCTGAAATAAAACACTTGAACAAAAGCAAAAGGAAAGGGGCATTTCTTTTCTGGAAAATCTGTACATTGCATATTTGGTTAAGACAATAAAAATGAATAAAACCAAACCTACAAAATATCTGGTTTTGTCTGGGACTTATTACTTTGAGAAGCCCACTAAGTCATAACCCCTGATTGTCAGAAAGGTGATATTTTCTAGGTAAGCAAAATAACCAGAGCGAAAGCATGACTTACTTTTCCTGGAGGACCAAACCAGTAAGACAAGTTTAGTTCTCTGGGCTTTGAGGTTCTCTTAGAGGAGAGAGGAATGTCAGCAAAGCATATACTTGCAGAATCGACAGAATCCAAAGTTTCCCATTAGGACTTGAAATATATGCACACTCCCTAGCTATGAAAAATGCAGATAAAAGCTAAGTATTTTAGAGTATTACAAGAGACTTTTTGGAGGCATTTTGCTTATCCGCACATTCAGATTTGGGGTGCAAGTCCTCAGTTCCTGTGCTCATGATTCAAGGCAGCCTGGTGCTTGGCTCAGAAGATCCATAAAGGGATGGGCTGTAACGGCCCGCATCCCAGCCACCTGCCTCCGTGGCTCAGCTTTCCATGACCACCAGTCTTTGTTGAGAATTGCTGGCAGGGGCAGCAGTCTGCAGCTTCAGATAAGAGCCGTCCTCAGGTAATGCCCTCGATCAGAGCCTTGATGACAGACCGTGGCGTGGCGTGCAAGTTTTTTCAGGTGCTGTGTTTGCTCAGTAATCCTTCGGTGCCAATCTCCTCCACAGAGTACGGGACCCATCGGTAATGGACATCAGCCATTAAGCTGTAATATTTGTCATCTATCAGGTTACCGCTTTGTTGCTCCCAAGTGATGAATGGATGCTGTTATGCTTAGGAAAATAAACCAATGCTATAAATGTCCAGACTTATAAGAACAGCCGCTTTATTTCTTCTATTTCTTGAGAAATAAATGCAGAGTATTCCTGAAATGCTTCTCTTTTCATTTTGAAATACACAGAGCAATGTGCTTTACGTTAGTGTTTGTAGTTGCTTAGAGTCCAGATCAAACAAATTACTCTGTCTATAGCATGTTTCAGCAGGGTTTGATACAGTTAAGTTTATGCTCTGCACAGAATTCTGATTAAAACAGGCCTGTTTGCAAAGAACTGTTCACTGAAACCATTTGCACTTACATGAACAGAATTTAAACAGGGGGTGTAGGTGTTAAAAATAGAATGGCACCAAAGCAATTCTCTGTTTTAGTTACTCCCATGTTGACTGAATATGTTTCTACCATCACAGAAAGAAAGAATAAATTTTAAGGACATCTTGTTATATCTCAGTCAAAAATGTTTTAGAAAATGATACTGTACTTAATACTTAATTACTTTGTGTACATTTTAAATCTGTTTGTTCATGCATATATACAATTATTTGGAAAATATCAATTCCATATAATATAAAATGGGCTGTATATATCACTTCATCTTTTCTAATTTAGTGTAAATTTCTACATTAATTTTTGAAGTTCTTTAAAAAATGTGATATTTTTCAAAGCACCCAGGAATTAAACTCTAGGACTAGCATGCTATGTATGTTTTAAAACCATTTGAATTTTCACATATTATTTTTGTTATATTTTTTAAAATGACATTGGCTCTTTTTTAAAGAAAAGAGAAATTATGGGGCTGGAGAGATGGCTCAGTGGTAAGAAACACTGGTTGTTCTTGCAGAGGACTGGGGTTTGGTTCCCAGCACCCATATGGCAGCTAACAACTGTCTGTAACTCCAGTTCAAGGGGATCTGATGCCCTCTTCTGACCTCCATGGGTATTGCATGACACAGGTGCACTTACATACATGCAGGCAAAACATTCATACACATAAAATCAAATAAGAAATAGATAATTTTTTTAAAAAGAAGGGAAATTAATAGTGACTGTCCTGAAGACAGATACCAAATGAAGACTTCAGTTGAGCATGTGACCGTGCCTTCCACCCCATCATAGTTTCGATCACCAATCTGAATTTTCCAAGTAGAATGCAACTCTAGGACCAGCTCACTTTCCTAACAGCCCTTCCCTTTCCTCTTATCTACTGTTTCTTCACCTAATGCAAAATTCCTTCAAGTACCTGAAAGCAGGTGCTTAAAATTATATGCAAATCTCACTCCTAGGGCCTCTAGTGGAGGTGAAGTAGCACCATCCCAGTCTCTGCCTCAACACCGTAACTTTCATTTTCAAGACTCTTGATGTTGCCTCTGCAACCTTCAAGCAAGAAAAGTCTGTGGAGGAGAGCGCTGTGTGTTTATTTTACTACCACAGGCTCATAATTGCTCAAGAGGTGAGGGGTCTCACTTCCATCAGCTCTAATTGCTGTGAGGGCCTGTGGGCTTCTACCAAGGCCTCAGCCTGGCCTGGAACATTTCCTGTGAGAAGGCTGGGACCTGGGGTGCAGGGCGATATGCCAAACTCTTTCAACATTTCCCTCCGCCTCCACCATCTTTATGCCATTTTTTTTCCCTTCTGTTTCTAGATGGTCCTCACAAAACATTCAAGTTTTGAGAATATCTAATTCAGTGAAGGGAAAATTGTACAGGACCTTGTCTCCAAGAGAGAATTAGTCACCTCAAGACTCAGGGGAAGGATTTTACAAAGAGATTTTTGTGCAGATTAAACTATCAATGAATTTAAACTCTACCTGAAAATAATGTCCCCAAGTATTTAGACACAAATTAAGAATAAACTGGCATTCATTTTTTAATAAATCATTTAATTCATTTTCATATGGATTTAACAGACTGCTCTGAATGGACCTGTCTTTATTACAGAAATATTGCAGAATATCTTTTTATTGAGTGATCTGCAGAGAAGACTCTCATCTTTGTGTTGTCTGGCATTTAAATTTAAGCGTTCAAACATGAGCTTTTTAAAAAAAAAAATGTCAGTATATCAATTGTATTTGAAGAACAATATAGAGGTTTGAAACGTGCCAAACAGCAGGGAACAGGAATAACCTTTAACGAGTGCCTACTCTGGTGCTGGGTCCTTTACATACATTACATTATGTGTTCTTCACAACAACCTTTGAGGTAGGTTTTATTGTCCCCATTTTATAGGTGGAAACCAAGGTGCCTGAGGTCCCACAGCTAATAAATAAATCCAGGCATGTCTGATTCCAGAGCCCATGCTCTCCTGTTCACCAGGGTGCCTCCCAAGTATCAAACCATTGGTCAGGTTCTTAAATGACAAGAAATATCACATTTGTCCTAGAGAAATAATGTTCAGTGATACCACATTTTTTTTCTATCAAAACGCTTCACTTATCAAAGCAAAATTTCAGTATCTGTTTCCAGCTGGTCTCAGGTCACATAATCTGCACATTAAGCACTTAATAAAGACTTGTAAGAGTCCCCCAACTTCACTGCAGTAGGACTTTGTAATATAAACATGCATTATAGAAACAAGAGCTCAGAAATCCATTCTCCACAGGTGTTACCTGTGCGTGTCTGTTCTTGCAACACATTATTCTCCTTACAGGGTAACTCCACCTGGCCTCCTGAATGTGCTTTCATCAAAAGAATGCTTTAATACAGGACCTGAGCATGCAAAGACATCCAACTCAAATAGAACTGAAGTTATTCAGGACAATGACACACTGATCTACATAACCTGCTCTTCAGACTGTAGTTTTAAACCACATAACAATAGTAATGCTAATAATAATTTGTATTCCAGTAGCAGTTTTTGATAAGAAGCTCAAATAGCTTTATGGCTATTGTCTCAATAATCCTCTTGCCAAGCCTCTGTGTTGGTGAAGGGAACTAGAGGAATCTCCCCTTCACATGCCGAAAACTGGCATAGGGAGATTACTTTCTGGGTGACTGGCAGAGGGGTGACAGACTATGAAATACATGTTAATGATCCAACCAACATTTTTTGTTGTCATTTGCTGGTAGGCTTGATTGGGTTTTGTTGTCAAACCCAAGCAGAATCAGAGCTCCATGTTGAAAACCAAGGCAACTCAAGAACATGCACTTCACTCTGTTCAGTGTGTGAGTGTTCACTCATGTCGCCCAGGATGGTCAGGCCACAGAAGAATTTCACTGATCCATTCCTATGGATTGACTACATTATTGAATCATTTTGGTTCCCCATAAAAGTAGAAAAATGCACAGACACTCTGTTGGAAAGCCCTCCCCCAACTACCACCCTTTGTGAGAGCCCTTGTGGCCAAGGGCTTATTGGAATAACTAATTAATCTGTTTTGCCAGATGGGAATCAGGAATAGTGAGAATAGATGGCATTTCACAGAGCATCCAAAAATTCTTTTCTTAGCCATCAGTTGCAATGTCGTATCTCCCTCCTCACCAAATAATCATTTCTAAAACCCAAACTGTTGCGTGTGTCTGTGAATGTATGCAAGTACATAGAATCCAGGAGTCTCTGACTTTCTCATCTATGAAATGGGAATCATGTTAGTGGACTCACAGAATAAAATAGTAAGTACCTAGCACTTACTGAATGCTCAGTGATTTTGTTCTCACCTCCCCTCTGACAGCGAAGGGAGACATGAAGCCAGACCCGTCTAATTTGATCCTTGCTCTTGCTCCTAGGAATTATCTAATTGGGCTTAGCATGTAAGTCTGTTTCTCAAAAGAATAAATGTGCTTCATTCCAGGAGCTGCCGAGGTCTCCGTTTTCTAGCCAAAGTCCTTTGCAGTTCTGTTCTCTCACTTGAAAGATTATGTTCATCTTAAAGATAACAGAACATTGGATATAGTAATCCCAGAAGTTGGGAGGGTTAAGTAAGAGGATTGTGACTTCAGGGACAGCCTGATATATATATAATTTTCCTGTCGGAAAAATGGGGTGGTAGTGAAGAGGTCTTCTATAGAAAAGGTGGTATGCTTCTTAGGCGAGCTCTGAAGCCACTCTTAATTTGAGCCATTGTCACAGAAGAGTGAATTCTCAAGTTTCTCCAACCTGGGGAATAAATAACCACCGTCATCATTTCCGGCAGCATGAAAATCATGCAGACTATGTGCATGTATTTATTTCTATCAGAAACTATTAAACTTCTGCTTAACGAGCCCAATTTAAAACACTATTTCTTGTGCTAGCAGTCAATGGAAATCAAATGTGTCTACGGAATTTTGTGTTCAAAAATGCCCCAAGCCACAACTTAATATAAACAGTAAACTGCCATTAAGAACTCACTGATGGTGCCTGTGCTCCATACTTAAAACTGATAAATTTATTCACAAAATATCTAACAATATAGATACTCATTTTGTTGGTGTTAGGATGCTTTCAAGCAGAACAACATGAAAGTCTCCACACTGATAAATTTTCTTTTATAGTTTGATTCATTTTCTTAAAAATACTTTATCTCAGAAAAATCAATATAAATTTGGACAGTAGCTTCACTAGTGAAGTTGTGGGACCTGGAATATGGAATTTGCACTAATTCATACTTACTCTGAGAGTAACATCAGCAAGCAAGCAGAAGAGATGTTTTTCACTTTCTGAATCAATTTTGATAACTGCTTTACAGTCAAGAGTATTTTCTGGGGCTGGAGAGATGGTTCAGATGTTAAGAGCACTGCTGCTCTTACAGAGGACCCAGGTTTGGTTCCCAGCACCCACATGACAGCTAACAACTATCTATAACTCCAGCTCTAGGGAATCAAACACCCTCTTCTGGCCTCTGTGGGCATTGCAGATACTTACTGCACTTACACACATGCATATAAAATACTCATACACATAAAATAAAAAAAAAATTTTTAAAGTATGGGAACTCAGGAATCCAGTGGAGGAGTTCTGGCACATTGCTAATAAGTAATCTAAAAATGTACACATTGAAGCAGGTAGCAAAGACAGCTTTACTTTACTTCCATTGTTCTTCTCTCCAAGGTGACTCAGCTCAGTCTAAGAGAGACCCCTCAGCTCACAGCTTCTCCCATGGGGGAAACTGAAAGTGTAGTGACTAAGCACCAGCTCCCCAAGCTGTGTAGGATGCTGCCCAAGATAATGGGGACATCAACATAACTGAGTGACTGGGAAAGGCTGGGAACAGAAAAGAGACTTGTACTCAACAATAATCAGGCTTAAATCTCAATAACAAACTGCTCAGACTAAGTGCTTCAGGGACTCTCTCAGAGCCTACCATGAGCCACTTAAGTAGGATGTCTTGCCCGTTGATGCCTCTACAACTGGCCCATTAGCTTTCCCAAACACTCTGCATTCCATACTCTCCGACCCCATGGTTGTTTCTTCATAGATGGTGAATGTGAGTGTTTTCAGGTGTCTCAAAAGCACATGCAGTCTTCCAGCTTAGCTATATTTTGTGTGAACAAAGACACACAAACTGTTGAGTTTCAAGGCAGTATTCTAGCAAGGCATTTTCATTATATAGCATGGTTTCGCAAAGTTGAGAGAAGACATGCAATCTTAAGAATCCTCCCCAAGATGGCTTAACACAGATCATCACCACATCAACAGAATGAAGGGTAAAAAAGTATTTGAAAGCGAGAGTGGGGTGAGAATAATCAGAATGCATTATAGACAAGTATGAAATTGCCAAAGAGAAAATTTAATTAATAAAAAAATTTATCTGACAAAACAGCAATTAAAAATCACAATAATAAGCGCAGCTCTCTGCGCCGGGACTCCCTAAGCGACATTCACCCTTCCATCCCCCGCCTCGACCTTCTAAACTCCTAGTTTGGGCCCTGCGCCATTCCTAGTCTCGGGGCACCAGACACCTGGGGAACCAATACTGCTTCCTGACCCTTCTTACCCAGAGCAACTCAGTCCCTTTCTTGGGCTCCAGGAGCACCGCTTCTAGTCCTGGCCCCGCCCTCACCTCTCTCTGCTTCCCTCGACCTGCACCACCAGCTAACTCTCCTAGCCTGCACCCCTATCCTGAGGCCTCTTGGGGTAAGTCTATAGCGCAGCTCTCCGCACCTCGACTCCCCAAGCCACATTCACCCTTCCATCTCCCTCGCTGTTCGCTACTCCTAGTTTGGGACCTGCGCCATCCCTAGTCTTGGGGCCCCAGACACCGGGGGAACCAACACTGCTTCCTGACCCTTCTCACCCAGACCAACTTAGTGCCTTTCTTGGGCCCCAGGAGCACCGCTTCTGGACCTGGCCCCGCCCTCACCTCCCTCTACTTCCCTGGTCCTGCAACACC
>NW_008336020.1:668623-676376 GCF_000622305.1 Nannospalax galili | reverse complement strand
CTGTAAACCTAAAAATTTACAGCCAATTTTGAAAGAGATGCATCTTAGCTCTGGAAATTGTTATGGAATGTGTCAATGCTGTTGTAATGAAATGTTTCTTCTAATTATGTTTATTAAATAAATAATTTTAAAAAAAATCACAATAATTTACAACATATTAGGTATAGAAGGACTGTCCCTTAATACTATGAAAGTCATATATGACAGTCCAAAAGCCAACATCATACTCAATATTAAAAGATGAAAGCTTTTCTCCTAAAATTAGGAATAAGACAACAATGTCCACTCATTACCTCTATTCAGTGCTAATAAACAAGTAAGAAAATGAAAGTAAAGGCACATAAAATAGTAAGGAAGTAAAATTGTATTTTCATATGGCATAATCTTATAAAAAGAAACCCCATGGTAAAGGGACCTGTGATAGGGATGTTGGCAGGGAATAGAGGGGGCTGAGAGAGGATAGGGGAGGAGTAATCGGAATGCACTCTATGCAGGCATGGAATTGTCAAAGACAGCTTTAATTAATAAGAAATCATTTTCAACAAAATCTAGCCAGAAACTATTAGACTAATAAACTTATTTAAAAAAGCATCTCCTTACAATTTTACCATTGACATAACTGAAAAGTACTCAAAGTGATCTACATAACCGATAATCCCTCTCTAAATTCATATAAGGCAACCAATTCAAATAAACTTCAGGGGATCTTTAGAAAGAAATTTTTTTTTGGTCTTTTTTGAGACAGGGTCTCCTTGTAGTCCCAGCTGTCCTGGAACTCACTATGTAGACCAGGCTGACCTTGAACTCACAGAGATCCACCTGCCTCTGTCTCCCGAGTGCTGCGATTAAAGGCGTGCACCACCACACCCTAATGACCTATATTCCAACAAACTGAAAAAATTGAGAATAGACAAATCTCTAGACACATATGACCTATTAAATTAATCCAAGAGAATATAAACAACTGAAGAAACCTACAGCAAGCAATAATATTGAAACAGTAATAGAGTTACCCAATTAAAATAAGCCCAGGTCCAGAGACTTACTGCTGAGTTCTACCAGATATTTAATAGTAAACTCATACCAATACTCCTCAAATTATTCCATAAACTTCATGGTTTATAGGGAAGGAGCATTACTAAATTTATTATATGAAATCAAAATTACTCTAGTATCTAATCTAGGTGAGAACTTGGCAAAGAAAGAAAATTAGACACCAATCTCTCATGAACATAAGTGTAAAAATTCTCAATATTATGCTGAATTCAAAAACAAATTTAAAAATTGGACACGATGACCAAGTTGGCTTTTTACTTGGATGTGTTCAATATTCACAAGTTAATAAGTAAAATACAGCCTATAAATCGACTTGAGAACAGAAATCACATGATCATCTCAATAGATGCAAAAAGGCATTTGACAAAAGCCAGCCTCCCTTTATGGTAAAAGTTCTGAAGAAACCAGGAATTGAAGGGACATGCCTCAGCATAATGAAGGCTGCACATGAAAAACCTATAGCCAACATTATAGCAAATGGAGAACACTGTAAGCATTTCCTCTAAAATCGGTACCAGGACAGGGTGCCCACTCTCTCCACTCTTAGTAGTACAGTGCTCAAAGTCTTAGCTAGAGCAATAAGACAAGAAAAATAAAAAAAAGTAGGAAAGAAGAAATCAAATTATCTCCATTTGCAGAGCACATGATCCTATACTTAAAAGATCCCAATGAAGGGCTGTGGTTCAAGGACAGAGTGCTTGCATGCCACCCTAGGTTCAATCGCCAGTAATGAAACCCTTTAGAAAACTCTTTGATATGATGAACACTTTAAGTCAAACAACAAGATACAAAGTCAATATGCAAAAATATCAATAGCTTTCCTGTATACCAGTAGCAAACAAGCTCAGGGAGAAATCAGGTAAACAGCTCTATTCTTTGTAGCATAAAAATGCCTAGGAAAAGGCTAAGGAAGTGAAAGACTTCTACAATTATGAATAAAGAAATTGAAGACACTACAGGGGACAAAAGATCAGAATTAATATTGTGGAAATGCCTATACTGTCGAAGGCAATCAGAGAGTCAAGGCAATCCCCATCAAAATCCCAATACCATTCTTCCCAGAAACAGGGAAATGACTCTAAATTTCATATGGAAGCACAAAGCACCCTGAACAATCCTGGGCAAAAAGAACAATTATGAAGGTGTTGTGATGCCCAGTTTCAAGTTATAATACAGAGCTGTAGTAACAAAAAAAAATGGTCCTAACACAGATACAGCTATTTAGACCAACAGAATAGAGGACCCAGAAATAAACCCACACAGCTACAGCCACCTATTTTTTGACAAATGTGTCAAAATATATTTTATTCTTTTGGTCTGTTTGAGACAGAGTTTCCGAGTAGCCCCAGCTGGCCTGGAACTCACTGTATAGACCAGGCTGGCCTCTGCCAAGTGTTGATATCACAGGCATGTGCCACCACACCCGGCAAAGCTATCAAAATTTAACTGGAGAGAAAATGAACTCTTCAACAAAAAGTACCTGAAAAAAAAAAAAAAAAGGATACCTGCGTGTAAAAGAATGACACTAAATCTAGATCTCTCACTCTGCATTTTTGACAAGGTACCAGGAATACACAACAGGAGAATCTAATTCAATGAATGGTTTTCTATGTATTCACATACAACAGAATGAAACTGGATCCTTATACCATCCAGAAAAAAATCAGTCAAAATGGATTAAATTTAACCAGGTTCTTTAATAGCACAGGCCACTTGTAGGGAGGTGGGAGTTGGGATGGAAGATCTAACAGCAACCCACAGAGCAGCCCACAAAACAAAGGAAATTCCTTACATTTATAGACTTTAGAATGGAGATTCTCTGAGCTTATGGGGGGGGCGGGGCTCCAGAGATTAGAGGGTATTATATTTGAGGAGGAAGCATGGAAATTTACGTCATGCTAATTAGTAGAGGTGATAAACATTACCACTGAAATCTACCCGATGGCTTCATAGACATACACAGGCACCAAGGATCCAAGTACAACCAGTTATGACTAGTAATAATCAGATGCATACAGATTGGAGATGCATGCCCCAACATCGCAGTAGCAAAAACAATGAGTCTTTCTGCAAGGAGCAATATATTCTAAAATGAAATGGAGATCTTTTTTAAAGGCTAAAAAACTCATTCAATTTTGTCTTACACTGCTTATATTGAGTTCAATATTGTATAACTGTATTAACTCAACTGTGAACCTAGTAACGTTCACCCACTTGTGAAAGAGATGTACTCTTGCTCTGGAGTGTGTTACTGAGTATGTTAGATCTGTAGTGAAATGCTTCTTCTAATCATGTAGTTATTAAAAATTTAAAAATAATGATAAAATAATAATAATTAGTAGACGTGAAAAACGTTACTATTGAAATCTACCTGATGACTTTATATCCATGCTCAGATGCCAAGGAGCTCAGAAAGTAACTGACCGTGACTAGTAAAAATCAGATACATAGAGATTAAAGACACATGTGCAAATATCTAAGCTTTAGCAGCATTAAAAATGTAGGAAACAGCATATTTTAAAATGAAGGTTAAAACCTCATTTAATTTTATGTCTTATAGGGTTTATACTGAGTACAATATTGTATAACTGTAATAATTCAACTGTAAACCTAAAAATTTACAGCCAATTTTGAAAAAGATGCATCTTAGTTCAGAAAATTGATTCTCTCTCCTTCAGTGCCATTGATTGCTTGTAGCTCTACATCTTGAGGTGGGACCCCTTGGAATTTCCCCCACCCACCTTATTACGTCAACTGGTTTTGTCATTATATGCAGTTTTTTAGGCTACCACACTGTGGAGATTTCATTGATGTGGCTTTCCTATCATGTCTAGAATGCCTTAAGTAGGCAGCAGGTGTCCTGTGGTGGTTAAACTTTTTTCTATAATTTTACTTTTTTGTGAATTCATGCAATGTATTTTGTTCATTTTAGGTCCCCTTCCATAGTTACACCCCCTCTTTCTAACTCCCCCCCCCCACACAAAACCTCTGTATATGAATGCACTTTGAATCAGGTTTCTAGCCCCAAATGCCCTTCAGTGTGGGTTCATCCACTGGAGTCTGGTCAACCTACTAAAAGTCTCAACCTTAAATGAGACTGAATCTCCCCTTCCCAGCAGCCATTGGTTGCCAGTAATTCCTCAGATAGGGTTGGGATTTCTTACCCACTTGAAGGAAGGAAATTTTAAAAATGGAAAGGCAAACTATGAAGTCAGAGAAGGTATTTAGAGACCGTATATCCAATAGAGGATTGATCTCTAAAACATAGAAGAAACTTGCATAATTCGTTGTCACAAAGGCAAAGTAGCTCAACCTACATTTTTCCAAAAAAGAAATAAAAGAGGCCAGAGGTTTTCAACTTCATCAGTCCTCAGAAAAAGCAAACAGAAACCACAGTGAAACATTGCCTCATACCTGTTAGAATGACTATTGTCAAAAAGCCAAAAATAGCAAGTGTTGTAGAAGATATGGAGAAAGGGGGAACCTTGTTCACGATGAGTAGAAAAATAAATGATATGACTATTACAGAAAACAATTTAAAAGTTCCTTAAACAAATTAAAATGAGCTACCTTGTGATCTGTAAACTTCCCTTCTGGGTAGACCTCTAAAAAAGTGGAATTCTGTGCCAGGGAGAGATATGTGCACTCTCATGTTTGTTGTAATATTAGTTACAGTAGCCAGGATTATATGTTTTAAATCTATCTAAATGTATTACACACACACACACACACACACACACAAATCTAGGAATGTGACCTAGCTGTGCTGGTTATTCTTCATTATCACCTTCAGGGGATTTAGAATTACCATGGAAACACACCTCAAATATCTAAAAGATTGAGGGTATTTCCAAAATGAGTTATAGGGAAGACCCATCCTAAATGCAGGCAGCACCGTCCTATGGACTGTGATCCCAGAATGGATGAAAAGGAGCATGTAAGCTGAGCATTAGCACTCGTTTGGTCCTGACTACAGCAGCATGTGACCTGCTGCCACAGTTAGAGTTGTTCTAGCTGCCATGCCTTTCCCGCTATTATGGACTGCACTCTCAAACTGTAAGCCAAAATAAACTCTTTCTTTCTTAAGGTGATTCTGTCAGGTATTTTGTCATAGCAATAATAAAAGTACTCAGCCCTAATAGCAAAAACCCTAAACATGAAAGTTGAAAATCCTACTATTTGTGAAAAATGACTGAACTTAGAACACGCTGTACTTTGTAAAACAAGATTAAAAAGGACAGTTACTGGGAAGAAAGAAGGAATCTCCTGTCCCTCCCAAAGCCAAAGTGAAGGCTGGTGAGCACCAGATCAAATCGGCCATGAAGAAACCCTATGATATTGATGTGACGAAAGTCAATACCTTGATCAGGCCTGATGGAGAGTAGGCGTGTGTTCCACTGGCTCCTGATTACAATGCTTTGGATGTTGCCAATGCAATTGGGGTCGTCCAAGTTAACTCATTCTAAGTACACTTTTTTTTTCACCATGAAAAAGACAGTTCCTTACATGTAAAAAATTCATGCTTGGGCTGGAGAGATGGCTGCTCTTGCACAAGAAGCTTCAGTTCCCAGCACCTACATGGTGGCTAACAACTGTCTGTAACTGTGGTCCCCAGGGGATCCACAGGCATTGTGCAACATAGGAGCACTTACACGCATGCAGGCAAAACACTCATACCATACATATAAAATAAAAATAATAAATAAATTGCAAATAATACAATGATAGTTGTCAAAAATTAAAGTGTAAGGGAGATGGAGTAATGTTGATCACATAGTTTAAATTTCAGTTATAAGATGAACAAGTTCTAGGAACCCATTGTATAGCATGCTAATTTCATTAACAAGTTTGTATTAGGTACTTGGACTTTGCTAAGAGAGTAGAGTTTATGTCTTCACACACAAAATAGATACCTATATGAAGTGATGGTTCTTTTAATTAGCTTGGGTGTAGAAATCATTTCACAGCATATTTGTTATTTTTATGTCACTATACTGAAATGTCTGACATTTTAAAAGGATAAAGGATTTATTGTGGCTCAGTTTATTCAGGGCTCACAATTTCAGAGGGTCACTCCATGATTGCTTCCCCAATGGCTTGGGCAGAAGAACATTAAGGAAGCAAGGTGTTGCTGAGGAGCTTCTTAACATTATTTCAGACAGGAAGCAGGGAGGAGACAAGAAGGTAACTGGGATAAGATACCTCCCCAAATCTCCAAGTAGCCTACTTCCTCCAGGTAGGCCTGACCTCTAAAGTTTTCAGAACCTTCCATAATAGTACTGCCTAATGGGGCTCTAGGCCTTAACACAGAAGCCAGTGGGGGGCAGTTCATACTGAAACCATAACACAGTGTATACATGTATACGTGTTTTAAGTAATCACATTGTGATATTTAAATATAAACAATTTCACTTGTCAATCATACGTCAATAAAGCAGGAGGAGGCATTCACCTTGACTCCTCCAATCTAGACCTAGGTCTGCTTCTTCTTGGGCCTCCCTTGTAATCCATAAAATGGCAGTGATGATAAAATTGCCCCCTCCATGTTTACCCATCTTTACTGAATCTGGCCTTCCTCTAAACAATTAGAACTCACAAGTAGCAAAGAGATGGTGAACTGATGTCCCCAATCACCTACCATCTCCATTTTAAGTTGTTTCCTAATTTAACTTAAAATGATTGAGCACAATGGGGAATGTTTCAGACACTAAAATAGTCTGCCTCATCTAGAGTCAAGAAAGTTGCCTATGCATTGTGTTTCTACCAGTACTGTCAAGAAGCTTATATATACCCAGCATGGCCCTCGGTGCCCTTTTGATATATGTGAAGAAGACATGTGGGCAAAGCTCCTGATGAAACACACTTTTATTACTATGCAAGTGCTTGGAATTATTCTCTGTGAAAATATACTTAGATGGTGCCAAGATCAGAAACCATTTGAAAATGAAATAGAGCCCTGCAAAGCAAGAGGAAATGCTACGGGGTATTATTAATGCTGCTTTTGTTGGAGATGATCTAGACAGGAGAATGCAAACATGTCTAACAGTTAGATACTGTTGCATTAAAAGCAGATTCTGTGCAGAGTACCTTATGCTAAAAGAGACAATTCTATGAGATGCTCCCAATGTGTGAGCATTTTGACACGTGTCCTGGAGCTCTTACTCATGTATTTATTTCATTTCTTAGAATTTGATAGAACTGCAAGTTTTGGGAGAAGCACATTGGATACATATATTGGAATCTAATTTAGTGTCTAAGTTAGTAAAGGTATTTCCCATTATGCTGCCCTCGTAAAGATGGTTTTGCTTCTGGTTAATTAGTTCTCCATTAGTTCTTTCAAGTCATGGGCTCTTCCAATCATAACCTTGTAGTTCACCTCACTGAATCCTCATTCTTCTTTTGGAACATTTTCCAGTTCCTTTCCTCTTCATTCTCCTCCTCCTCTTCCTCCTCCTCCCCTTCCTTCTCCTCCCCTTCCTCCTCCTCTGCCTCCTCCTCCTCTGCCTCCTCCTCCTCCTCTTGCCTCTCCTCCTCCTCTGCCTCCTCCTCCTCTTCATTCTCCTCCTCCCTTTCCTCCTCCTCCCCTTCCTCCTCCTCCTCTTCCTCCTCTTCCTCTGCCTTCTCCTCCTCCTCTTTCTCCTCCTCCTCCTCCTCTTCCTCCTCCTCTTCCCTCTCCTCCTCCTCCTCCTCCCCTTCT
>NW_008336020.1:620016-668599 GCF_000622305.1 Nannospalax galili | reverse complement strand
TCCTCTTCCTCCTCCTCTTCCTCCTCCTCTTTCTCCTCCTCCTCTTCCCTCTCTTCCTTCTCCTCTTCCTCCTCCTCTTCCCTCTCCTCCTCCTCCTCTTCACCTTCACCTTTTCTATCTCCTTTTTTCCTTTCCCTTACCCATACTTTCTCTTTCTCCTTCCTGGATCCACTTGACTGAACATCACTATCATTTCTTTCATATTATCATTTTCATTATTTCCTTTTTACCATTCCGTTATCCTTTCCTTTGCTCAGAAACTTGTACAAGCTCTTCATTGTCCACTATGCAAAGTCAAATTTGATACTGACCTCTACTTCTCTGTCTTTTTTCCTCCTCCAAAATGTATGTTTACATATCTCTGGGTAGATAATCCGGATGCCCTCCATATCTGTCACCATATCTTCAGTCATCTGTTTCTTCTGCTTTGAATATTCATCTCCCCTTCTACTTTTACAACCTCCCCTATACTTGAAAGTCTAGATCAAACTCTGCCAGAACTGCGACTTGGTGAATGACATTGTCCTTACCACTCTTAAGGCATAGTGTAGCTTTCCAGTTAAAGTCACCAGAGTTGGAGAACAGTGTGGGAGGTACACAATACTAATGGGACAGCCTCAAGATCAATGTTCAGGGAGCACAATCTTAGGAGTCTTAGGATTCATAGACCCCTCTAGATGTATGACTTTATTGTTTCATTGATGTGGGGGGGGGAGAGCAACTCTATAGCCTTCATTAGGAGGGAAAGGCAGATAGAAATGTAAATCTGGCCATGTTTACTTTTAAGTCATTAAGAAGGACACCTGACTTAAATCTTTACCAATAGTAGAAGCAGTCAAGCAAGAAGAGGAGACTATTCCAGGCAAAGAGAACACCATATGCAAAGGTGCATGTTATGAGCAAACATGGTATGTTCTGAGACAATAAAAGGATCTGATGTGTTCATAGTAGTGACATCTATAAGAGACAAGAGTGAATAAAAGATGGGAAAAGAGGCAAGGGGAGATGGGAAAACAGTTCACACCCTAACGAAGCAGAACAAAGCAAAAACAGCACAAAGAATGAAACGAAGAATGACTTCTTTGAAAACTTAAAAAGATCAACAAACATTTAGACAAAAGAAAGAGAGAGGGCCCAAAGGAGTAAAATCAGAAACTAAAACGGAAACATTCCAACAGATACTGAGAAAATACAGAGAGTCATAAGGACATACTTTTAAAATCTGAGGTGACTTAAATGGACAATCTAAAAGGAAAAATTCCTAGATATATATGGCCTACCAAAGTTGGATTAGGATGAAGTAGATTATATAAATAGACTCATAACAACCAATGAAATAGAAGTAGTAATTAAAATTTTCTCAATTAAAAAAAAAGTCCAAGGCCAAGGCCAGACGGTTCAGCACATAATTCTACCAGATTTTCAAAAACAAAAACAAAAACAAAAGACTAACACCGAAGCTCTTCAGATGATTCTGTAAAATTGAATTCCAAATTCTTTTTTTGAAGCTGGTATTACCCTGATACCAAAACCTGACAAAGACCCAACAAAATCAAGAAAATTATAGGCCGATCTCTCTGAAGACGCAAAAATTCTTAGTAAAATATTTGCAAACCCAATTCAAGGGCACATCAAAAAGACTATCCACTGTGATCAAGTTGGCTTCATCAGAGATGCAGGGATGGTTCAATGCACATAAATCAATAAATGTAATCCAGCACATAAATAGACTCAAGGACAGAAACCACATGAATTTCTCATTAGATGCAGAAAAGAGCTTTGACAAAAGCAAACACCCCACATAATAAAAAGCATGAAGATACAGAGGACCTCTCTCAATTCTCATCAGAGAAGCTTCTTCTTCCAGTAGATGTTAACAGAGACCCACAGCTGGATAATGTAAGAAACCAAAGAACACTCAGTCCTGAATGGGGCATCTGTGTCAGGTGCCCCTCCTAAAACACAGGGATAATAGCAGAAGAGGGGGCAGAAAGATTGTCAGAGCCAGAGGCAGTGGGTGATGACAACAACGCAGTATTTTCTGGCAGGGCAGGTGTATATATGAATTCACAGTGTGTGACAGTATACACAAGACCCGTGCAAGCTCAAGCCAGAGCAAATCCCGGGCTGGAAGGAGGAGGTAGACACAAAGTCCTATCCCTAGCTGAGGAGCTACTGGCAATTGATAGCTGCTGAGAGAGGAAAAGCCAGTTTTCTTTGAGGGTGTGGCCCTGATAGGTTAGCTGCATTCCAAGGGTGGACTCACCCCTAAGAGTATTTGGGCAACACAAGCTGGACTTGACTGGGCTTTATAAAAAGAAGATACAAAGTTGGGAGGTAGGGTATGAAGGTGGGTGTGGAGCTGAAAGGAGGTACAGAGGATATTGACTATGATCAAAATACACTGCATAAAATTCTCAAAGAATTAATAAAAATATGATTTTAAGGACTGGAGAGGTGGCTCAGTGGTTAAGAACACTGACTGTTCTTGCAGAAGACCCAGGTTCAAATCCTAGCACCCCCATGGCAGCTAACAACTATCTGTAACTCTAGTTCCAGGGGATCTGATGCCCTCGTATATCCACAGCAGTCACTGCACGCCACAGATGCACTTACACACATGCAGACATAACACTCATGCACATAAAATATAAATAAGTAAATAAAATTTAAAAATATATAGTCCATACTATAATGTTAAAAGTCCTGGGGAGCCATTGAGCAATTGAAGGCAAGAAAGTAATACATTCAGATTTAGGTTGAAATGTCCCTCATTGCAGTTAGGAGCACTCTGGTCCAGAATTATCTCATCTTAAAATCTTTTGTTGTTGTTTTCTTCATTTTGGAATCTTTAACTTAATTATAACTTACTTGCAAAGATCTTATTTCAAAATAAGTTCTAATTTACAGGTATTAGAAGTTGGGACTCAGTCACTGTGGGGCCATTATTCAGCTCAGTAATGTGGTCAGGTACTGAGGACATTAAGCCAGGTTTTAGGTGAGAAAGGAGGTCTCTGGGAAGGCCAGATCTGATAATGCTGGTAGAAAAGTGCACCCCTCTGTCAGCAGGGATGATGTCTTTAATTCTCTGCAACAGGATATGTGAAGATAAATAGATTTCAGAAGAATTGGATGGTAAGAGATATCTTCCCTGATAAACCTCTATTTACTCTGTGAAATAGAAGCCAAGATTATCTGCCAAGAATAAAGAGACAACTTTAGAAGAGTGGTATGAAGTTTACAAATAGCACCTCTGAGAATGGATAAGACAAAACCAGGAACTCCTAACAAGACTGTCAGGAGTTCCAAGCTTCCATCTGGCATGGGGTGTCATACATGTGGTGTTGCATAACCTTCAGGTCATGTTCTAATCCCTATGGGTTTTAGGGGCAAAAAATTCAGTTGGTGGGAAGTTTCAAGGGTTAATGGATTAGCATGCTTATGGATTGTAAAAACAAATATTGTGAACTTGGCTAGCTTATCAAATGTAATCTATAGACTTAAGGTACTCCGCATCCAAATTCTAATGCCATTATTCACAGAGATAGAAAAGACAGTCTTACAGCCAAAGCAATCTTGAGGCAAAAGAATAGTGCTAGAGGTATCACCGTGCTTGGTCTCAAGTTGCACTGTACCACAGTCATAGTAACCAAGACAGTATGGTACTGGGACAAAAACAGATGGTGTTGGGGGAACTGGACATCTAACATGGAGAAGAATGAAAGTAGATGTCTATCTCAGGTCTTGCATAAAAATCAACTACAAGATCTCAAACCTGAAAACTTTTAGAGGAAAAAGGAGGGGAAACACTTCAAGATATAGGCAAAGGCAAGCAGCTTTCTAAATATGACTCCAGTCACTGGGGAAAATAAGACCCCATGAAATTAAGACTTCTGTACATTAAAGCAATGCGTTAACTGAAGGAAGAGACAGACTTCTGTACATCAAAGCAAGACATTAATTGAATGGAGAGACAGCCTCCAGAATAGGAGGAAATTTTTACCAGCTATATATCTGGCAGAGGATTAATATTTGAAATGTACAAAGAACTCAAAAAACTAAACAACAAAGAATCAAACAACCCAATCAATAAATGGATTAATGAAATGGGCAGTTTCCAAGAGGTGAAATACAAAGGTTACTAAACATATGAATGATTGTTTAACTTCTCTAGCCACCATAGAAATGCAAATCGAAACCACATTGAGATTCCACCTTACCCCAGTTAGAATGTCAGTCATTAAGAAAACAACAAATGGGGGCTAGAGAGATGGCTCAGTCATTAAGAACACTGCTTGTTCTTGCAGAAGACCCAGATTTGAATCCCAGCACCCACATGGCAGCTAACAACTGTGTGTAACTCCAGTCCCAGGATCATTGCTGTCATCTGACTACAGACATTGCACGACACTGGTACACTTACACACACGTGGGCAATACACTCATACACATAAAATAAAAATAATAAATAAAAATTTTAAAAAAGGAAACAAATACTGGCATTGTTAAGAACTCATACTGGTGGGAATGTAAACTAATCTAGCCATTATGAAAGTCACGGTGCAGATTTTCAAAAACCTAAAACTGAATCTACCATATAACCCAGCTATACCACCATCAAGTATTTACCCAGAGGACTCAGAGTCCATGTATCACAAAGATACTTGCATGTCAACATTTACTGCAGCCCCATTCACAACAGCTAAGTTATGGAATCACTCTCAGTGTCCAAAAACAGATGAATGAAGAAAACGTGTCATACATACATGATGGAATTTTTTTATATCATTTTCAAGAAAATGAAAGCTACTGGAGATAATCACATTAAGTGAATTAAGCCAATCTCAAAATTCCAAATATCATGTTTTCACTCATTTGTGGTTCCCAGTGTTTATAAAGTCATATAAACTCATATCTATATACAGAAATGAAAGAAGAGGTACAATTGTCTACAGATAGAAAGGAAACATCTGAGAGGAGGCTTGAGGAAATGGAAGGTAGAAGGTACAAGTCAGATCAGATATGCTCTGCTGACCATATATACCTGTAGAAAGCTTGTTAATTACTAAACAGTGCTCATTTTTTAAAAGTTTGTAAAGAATTAATAGGTTGAGTGTTATGTAAAAAGAGGAGAATATACAAAAAAGTAAGAGAAGAGACTCTGAGAGAAGGTCTGATTGTCCTGGAGGAGTGAAAGAGATGAAAGGACAAATTCAAAGGAGGGTGAAAGGCAGGTAGTATTGAACCAGGGCTGTGAGAGGGCAGAGCAAGGTGGAGAAGTGAGCCAGAAGCCCTGAGCATCTCCACGCATCTTGTTTCTAGGTAGTACAATGTTTTATCCTTGAGAACAGGTTGCTAAATTGAAGTCAGGGTAAAGAATTTTGAAATTAGTATGTCATAGAAATATTAGCCATAGAAATTAATATGTCATAGAAATATTAACCTTAGTTTAAGGTCATTTGAGGATCTGTTTCTCAGGGGTGACATGGGCTTGGGAGGAGCTCCTGGCTCCTTTCTTTTACCAGTTCCATCTATGTGAAGGTAAGTCAAAGGTCCTGCTTGACCATGTCTGGCCTCATTTGGAAGCATGAATGAGATGTTTCCTCTGAGTTGACTCTCCTCTTTGTAGACTGGACACTGGTTCAAGTCCATCTCGTGGGGTCTCCATGTCCTCCCTAAACAAGAGGACAGGTGACTCACCACAGTTACAAGACGTCTTGAGAGATGCTCCATAGTCCCCTGGAACTTAGTTGACCTTGGAGGACAAGGGGCCAAAACTGTCCTTTAAGTCCCTCTGACCACATTAGTATAGGCCTCAAACTATGGCTGTTAAACATCCAATAATGTTAGTTCCACCAGTCTGGTAGATTTAATTATCATGTACTGTGTAGATAAGGCTTGGGTAAAAAAAAAAAAAACCAAAAAAAAAAAAACAAACAGATATTCTCAGATAAACCTTGATTGATATATGTTTTGTTCCTTAAACTAATTGACTAAACTCTGACCATAGAAAATTTAAGATTATGTGTATATTATTTTTGTCTTATCCTTTACATATAACAAACCCAAACAGACCTTCATCACTTGCTTAGTCTTTCTCATTTTTTTTCTATTTTGGAAGATATCTCCATTCCCATATCTTTTTAACATTTTTTACTTTCTCATTTTCTTTTTTTTAAAAAAAATAATTATGAGACATAATAGCATTAACAAATACATTTTCCATTGGTTGTGAGACTTCCTTTCCTGGGGATGCTAAGCAATGCTTATTCCCTTTTAAGGTTCTAGTGTCAAGCCAATGTTTGATTAAAGTTTTACTGGGGAACCAATGGATTTATTGAGCTTACTTACCAAGATAACTGAGGGGTTGCTGAGGTGTATGTATGACCTGAGGGTATGTGCACTTGATAGCCTTTACCCAGCATCTAAAAATAAATTGATTTATTTGGGCCAACGGTATGGTCTTAAATGCCCAAAAGGAAAGTATAACAAAAGATTAAATTGATCAGTATATTTCTTCAAGAGTTCAAGGTACTTTCCAGGCATTAGGCTTACTTCCACATAAAATGTTATTTAGAAGTGTTATTTCTCATTGGTGATTTTGTTTCTAATCAGAAAGTGCTACTCAGATGTAAGACTTCTAATCTTGGTCTACAATACTATAGTGCCCACCTGTAGCTAAGGGAGACAACCCACTATTGTTCTGAAATGACGGCTAAATTTGTTTTATCCCCCTATCTAGAAGCCTTTGTGATGGAACTGACACTGATTCTATACACTCCAACAGCTATCAAAGTACCTGAAAAGAAATCCATGAACATTTGAAAATTGCCCTGTTCTGACTTTTTCTAGTTCCCTGTCTTGAACTTGCTTTTTTTTTTTCTTTTTGAGACGGGGTCTCCTTGTAGCCCCAGCTGTCCTGGAACTCACTATGTAGACCAGGCTGGCCTCGAACTCACAAAGATCCACCTACCTCTACCTCCCAAGTGCTGGGATTAAAGGTGTGCGCAACCACGCCCAGCCCCTGTCTGGAACTTGTAATGCTAATTACTCTTGCCTTTGCTTCTCCTTCACATCTCCTATTCGTGATTCAAGAGTTTTCTTTTCCCCCTAGAGATAAGAGTTATGCAATTTGGGAGTCATTTAGATAGACCCACTGAGGGGGTACTCCAATTGCCTCACCCTGTGTCCCTGTTCAGCATGGAAGAAGCCAGAGCCTCTGCATCCCAATTCTTTATTGCAACATACTCTGTTCCAAAGGCCAAAAATGTCAAAAGTATTTGGGAGCTTGTATCTAATCCTTAAAAGATTTTAGGGTTACCTCTTCAAAGGAGGGAATGTTAGAGTAGCCAAAAGCCCCATAAAAATAAATAAAGAATTAAAAAAAAGAAGAGAGAAAAAAAAGTGGTGGGGAGATATGGGAGGCGTTGGAGGGGAGGGAGTGGGTGTGGATTTGATCAAAATACCTTATATGCCTGTATGAAATTTTCAATAAAGTCTTTTTAAAGTTAAAAAAAAAGAAATATTAGCCTAGGGTGTTGAGTAGGGAGGGGGTAAGGGGGGACTATGAAGACAAATATTGATGAATTCAAAGTGGAACTTAGGGGGATAACTTAAATCCTCAAGTGTGAGCACCTGTACAGAAGTCCCTGGCAGCTGCACTGGGAGCAAGCAGAGAGAAGACTTCTCCCTGAGGACAGGCAAGAATAGGCACTTGTTGGTTTGTAAAATATAAAAGACTCTCTCTTGGTGTACGTGGTTGAGGAGGTGAATATTATCTAAGCATGAGATATGCATGTGTGAAAATGTCACAGTAAAACCAATTGAATTGTGCAATTAATTTGTATAAGCGCTAGAGGAACACACCAGTAGGGGAAAGACAGTCAGGAATGCTTCATGGAGATAGTGTTACTTGAGATGGGCCTTCAAAGACAAAATATTTTCTTAAAAATAACAACCAATGGTTGGAAAGAGGGCTCAGCAGTTAAGAGCACTGGCTGTTCTTGCAGGAGACCCGAATTCATATCCCAGCACCCACATTGCAGCTAACAACCATCTATAACTCCAATTCCAGGGAATCTGACACCCTCTTTTGTACTCTGTGGGCATTGCATGACACAGTGCACTTACATACATGTAGACATAACACATACACACAAAATAAAAATAAATAAATCCAAAAAATTTTAAATAACAATAATAAAATGGTTTTCTGTCCTTTAAAGAGAGTTTCAGGTCTCCACTGTCCAGTCTTCCACCTTGGTCTCCTATCAACCTCAGCAGTATTGGAAATCCCCTCCTCTGGGCAGCCCAATGCTAAAACCAGTATCTCATTTTTGAATAAGCAGATTTCACCGTTTTGTTTTGGTTTTGGTTTTGGTTTGTTTGTTTGAGACAGATCTCCCTGTAGCCCCATCTGGACTAGAACTCGCAATGTAGACCAGGCTAGCCTCAATCTCACAGAAATCCACCTGCCTCTCTCCCCGAATGCTGGGATTAAAAGTGTGTGCCAACACGTGTGGTGTAAATTTTGTGGTTTTTGACCTGTGAAGCCCTTAAATAGTTGTCATTTCAAATTCTTATGTAAAGTAGCTTGGAAAACATGGTTCCTCGATGGCAGTGGGGACTATACGCCCCTGGTTACTTTAGATGGTTAAGTATGTATGAATCTAAGTATCTGGGAGCCACATTTAAACATCAGCCTGAATGTCTGCTCCTTCCCTTTTCCACTGTTGATTTCTGAAAGGCAATCACTCACCCCTTCACCAAAGCAAACGTGCTTCTTTTTATGAATCCTATGAGAAGTAATTTCTGTTCAAACAATTCTTTGTAAATAAACAATTACAGATTGTACCATATGCAACTCTTAAATGAATGATAAGACCAACATAGGCGATTGTTGTTGTTATATTTATTAACGTTGTTATACTACAGAAGTAATTAAAATAGTATTACACATGCATACCGTTGGAATAAATTCAAAATTACAGTTCATTTAAAGTATTTTAAATGATGGTTATTTCCTGACAGCAGCTTTTTAATGGTTTTAATGTGCAGCGTTTTGTGTAGATAAATCACACAGCGTGACAGTTGACCAACACAATACACATCACTGAGGAAAGACAGTTTCTAGAGTTAGTCAGTGTCCTCAAAGACCAGAAATAATGAGTTCTTATTTTAATTTTTTCACCCAAAATTACCCTCTAAAATAAACTACGCTTTTTTATTAAGATGGATATAGAACCTTCTATTTATTCTAGAATTTGCAATCCAGACTATGTTGTTATAATCTCTACAGTTAACTCTCTCTCCTTTCCCTCTTACTGGTTTTACCTGAAAATGATGTGAGGGAATAATTTCACTTCTACCTGATCTTTAAATAGTGTCTCCAGTGTTACAAAGAGCAATGTTTGTTAATATATAATCTGAAGCAATGTGTAGAAATCCACAGGATGATCAAAGAAGTCAAGACTATAGAAGCTAACCTTTCCCAATACTTCTCAGTAATTAATTATACTGGTAGAATTTACAACTATTGAGTTCTTTCTATAGATGAAGCACTTGATAAATATTGAGCAACCAAGTCTTTTTTTTTTTGGTACGGAAACTTGGAACCTAGCAGAAAACATTACAGTGAGAACATAAATCTTTACAATAAATGACAAAAGGTGGCAGGCTGTTAGAAGGGCACAAAGAAAGCACTCTAGTGTTCTCTCCACAGCAGATGGGAGTGAGGGGCTGGAGCTTGTAGCTGTGTTCTTCTTACCTGCTCAGCAGAGGGAGGCGAGTTAACCCCAGACATTTCATGTTCATTCATTATTTGAAGCATCCTTGAATGCCTTTGAGCCCTGTTGCAAATCTCTTCCCATAATGTTGATACATGGGGTTGGGGGTGGGCTAGGTATGTGTGATATAATGGTGAATATCATGCCCTTTGGGAACCACCAAAAGGCTGTTGGGTAAGTTCTTTAACTTCTTTGAGCCTCCATCTTTTCGTTTGTAATCTGTCAACAACAGAACGCCACATACGGTGTTATCCCAAGGACTAAATGGAAATGCATCATTGGTGAATCCGGCAAGCTCTCGTTAGATACGACTGTATCATTTTCTGTTAGCATGCCACTTTTTTATCAACACTGCAAATACTTGCAAATTGCAAGACAATAAGTCTTAAATTTTTTCTATAAAATAATTATGTATAATATTTTGTCAGTTTGATTTTTTAACAAAAAGAAAAAATATAAAAAGAATTTGAGCTCCTTTAGGACAACAAACCATTTATTTTTCTTTTTATAGGTTATTTAAAATGCATTTCAAATAAATATTCCATAAATGTGTGTTGCTTTGACTCTCAAGCTTTCTGACGTGCTCCCTCAGAGACTGATGAAACCTGAGGGTAAGCCAAGTGTGGCGTGCTCTCCACCGCGTGTTGCTTCTTACTTGTCCACCATGCCCCTTTAGCAGTCTTCCCAGATGAGTGTTATCTGAAACAAACCCTGGTGATGTGGATGCTTTGCCCGGTAAGTCTTATATTCCAGCAGTGTCTAGTCAGATTAACTCATCACTCAGCTAAGAAGACACAAACATTCCACTTGTTTAGCTACACAGTGACTGATATTTTTTTCCTTCTCAAAAATCTGTCATCATGCATACAACCACGCAAAGTATTTTAGGTTTATTTTGAAAGAACATGAAATCCCTCAAGAATGCTGGTAAATGTGAAAGACTTTCTAGAATGCATAGCACCTCAGCAGCAAATAGACCCTTTACCTGGTTTTTCTTCTAAACGATGTTCTGCAACTGTAATTTTCTGGCTCTTAATATACATTTTTCACTATGCTAGTGCATGTTGGAGACAGAAATTCATATTGGCAATTAGGATGTTAGCTTAAAATATTTCTTTTTTTACTTTACTGTGCTCTACATTGCAACAAAGGAAGATGCAGTTAGTGATTGTTACCATTCCCAACAGCAACCTGGATTTCTCACCACAAATTACGTAACACTGAACTGCCAAAGAACTATGCAGGAGACTTTTGGTATTTGCAGATTTAACACTCTAGGTTTTGAATATTTGCAATCGACCATGAAGGTTTGTGATGTGTTAATTGGCAGTTTTGCTGAGGTTCAAATTTGAATCGTATGTACTTTGAACCTAGCGTTAGTGATCGAGGTAGCTTGGCCAGCTACACAGCATCCCTCTTCAATCAGATTTTTGTTGCTGTTGTTCCCTTTTCCTGAAAGGCAGTAATTCCAGAGTGATTAAAAACTTTGTTTCTCAAAAATAAAAATAAAAACTCTATGAAAAATAAAAATGGTCATCTATGAAAGATGAAAGAAAAGTAAATTTGTAATAACATTTGCTTTGTTAAGGAATATGACGTGCCATGGAAATATGTATGCCTTGCCACAGATTATTGAAAGGGACAGAAGTCTAGGTAAATATCTCCAAGAGTTTGTTTTTCATGACTCCGGATTTATCCCTTACAAATACCAGGACTTTCCAGATAAGTACTTTAGACAATCTGGATGAGATTTTTAAGGTCTTAAAACATTTCCCTGGCTTTGGTGCAGCTGAACGATGTCCGCTGAGCCTCAGGCAAGAGTCCCCCTCATGAGGGCTTTCAGTGGCATGACTTTTCCCTGAAGATCCCTATGGCTCATGAGCAGTGCATTGTGCCCAGCACAGCCTTGAAGCAGCGCGTGGTGGGAAAGCGAGACCTTGGGCTTGGCAGCTCCCCTTTGCTTGACCTTGAAGAAGACGGTGGCCCACACCCCGGTGTCACCCTCAGCTCAGACTTCTGCTCATTAGTCATTAGCATTTATCACAGTGTGGAGAAGTCAGTGAGCCCAAACCCCACACTGTGTGTGACAATATCTTCTTGTGATACGTGGAAAAATGGGAAAAAAATTTGCAAGGCTCATATTCAATTTAAAAGCCTATTCTTTATAATATAATGTTTGATGTCAAATTTTAATGAAACAATAGAGATAACATATGGTGGTTGGGGTGTTGTGTACTTTATTTGACAACTGCTAAGTGTGGGGGCATTTACCTTTAATCTCAGTCTTAAGAGGGCTCAAGTTTGTTCTCAAAATCAGGAATAGATACAGTTTGGACTCTGAGATTTTTTCACACAAAAGCATGTGAGTCCCTGGGTCACCTTTAAACCCATCTCCTCTAGCACTGCGTTTCATCACCATTCAAAATATTGGACCAGCTGTGTTTACATATCTTGAGCCATTTAAAGTAAATGATCTTTGTTCCAGTAACAGTACAGGGAGGTGTACTTTGCATTCATAAGCACCATTAAAAAAAATCCAATCTTGGCTTTCATCCAAAAATGACAATTATAAAAATAAAATTGAGTCAGTGATTTATTTTGTATTTTTCAGTAGTAATATGTGTAAGATATATGCAGTATTTGTATAACATTCAGGTTTTTAAATTAAGAGAAGTCTTAAACAATTTTTAAATAACATATTAAAGATTTAAATATAGCAGTCAGGCCAAAGACCAGATGGACTGTCAGATAACAAAACTTAAGCTAACAAGAGATGACTCTTGAAAACCTACATCTTCACCTGCTGTTTATCACAGTGAAATCTTGACATATCAGTTACTGCAAAGCCCATGCAGCATCTAAGGTCTGATCCCCAGATTAGACTTCCTTGATAAGGAAGATAAGTAGACTAGTATTTCATTTAAGCATAACATGTACATCAGTATAAAAGTTAAATAACATCTAAATAAAGCAAATATGCAGAAATCAAGAAAACTGCATGAGTAATAATTGAATATGGTCAACAAATTTCTCAGACTGATTATACACATAACATAATTGCATATGGCAAAATGAAACTCAGGCAGCTGCCAAGCCACCTATGCAGCCAGTGAAGGTAACTTAAGTAAGAGAGGCATGAATCACATCTGATTTCCTCATAGAAACAGTTATATTAGATGATTATATGCTTCACCAAGGCTTGATGCCTAACATTTTATAGAAATCACCAGAAATCATAAATAATCAACAACAAATGCTGTGTATACAGTGTAGTGCTTTCTGAAGTAGATATAAACCAAGCAAGGCATTTTGTCAGGTACCAGGCTTAGAAACAAGCTTAGGCTAAATCAGAGATGACTGGGTTGGGGATAGATTTTAGACAGTTCTCTAAAGATGTGTGACCACTGCCTGCAAGGACACACAGTTTCTGACCTGATAGGATACGCAGTTTCCTTCTTCACACAGGCTCTATACTAGTTTCTGTGACGGAGAAAATTATGTTCCCGGCAAAGATGTGTAAGAGGAAGAAGTCTTTTTTTAAGACTTTATTTATTTTTATTTTATGTGTATGAGTGTTTTGCCCACATGTATGTAATTGTATGGTGTGTGTGCCTGGTGCCCACCAAGGCCAGAAGAGGGCATGCCATCCCCCAGAACTGGAATTATTAGTGGCTAATGTTCACTGGGAGCCAAACCCAGGTTCTCTGGAAGAGCAGTAAGAGCTTTTAACCATTAAGCCATTTCTCCAGCCCAAGAGTCTTAATGAAAGAAATAAAAGAGGCTGGAGAGATAGCTCAGTGGTTAAGAGCACTGGCTGTTCTTGCAGAGGATCTGGGTTTGATTCCAGCACCCACATGGTGGCTAACTTCAGTTCCAGGGGATCCTTTGCCCTCTTCTGACCTCAGATGTTAGACTTAGTGGCGCACATCTTTAATCCCCAGACTTGGAAGGCAGAGAGTGGCAGATCTCTGTGGGATCAAGGCTGGCCTTGTCTCCATAGCGAGTTCCAGGCCAGCTGTGGCTACAGGGAAACCCTGTCTCAAAAAGACAGGAAGGAAGGAAGGAATCCTTTTCTTCTTGGTGAATGATGACGATCCTAGGTGGGAAGTTTGGATGGCGGTGAAAGTGGATCATCATGAGGGAACTGGGCTCAGAAGTCTCAGGTAGAGGGATGTACCCAGTGCCTGCCACTTTGAGTGACAATGAAAAACTGTTTTGAAGTTTTTCTTCTCAGGGGAAAACCAAGAACAGGAAGGAGGTATGGAGGGCGGGAGGACAGAACTACACCCTGTGTTTTTCATTATGAACTCTTATTTTGTGGAAAAATGTGGATGTATATATTTTTAAAGAGTTTTAAGCAACTAAGAAAAGTTTAAAAAATTCTGACATACCATTTGAATAAGAAAAATGTACACAGAGGCTATGCAAAGCTAAACTGCTGTCCTTGTTAGCTGTCAGAAAATATGAAAACAAAAAAATGTGAAGAAAGCAATTTCTTCTTGGGATTTTTAGGAATTTAGCTGTTTTCATAATCACTAGGTATTTATTTTAAAATCCTTATCAAATGTTGAATGAAGAAAATTCCACAAAATTTCAATAAGTTTCAAAATGGATAAGGTCTTTAAAATAGAAAATTCTTGAAAGACTATTGAAAACTCTATCGGGAAAAATACCTTCCCTCTGTGACAATACTGAAGAAAAAAGAAAAGCATGCCTGCTGTAGTAATCCTCAGAAAGAGAGAATACTGCCGCTGTTGGAAACAGAAATGTTTGCGATAACGCCGCTAGGAGCTGTGTTACCTGCAGAGGCGCCCACTGTTAGACATCCTAGTCCTGTGAACTACCCATAGTTGCCTCCCTATCGTAGTTACCATCTGTGCTCCTTTCGTCTTCAGATGCCAAAAAAAAGCAGGAGGGTTGCGTCAGGCCACATCGTACAGCTTTGTGAAGGGAATGTAACAGCAATCTAGCCCTGGGTTTTTAGCGCCTTGAGTAATGATTATGGCAGCCATCCGTCTCTGGGTACTTAAGCTGGGTGCCTATCATTTTGCTTCATGCAATATCTCATTTTATTTTCTAAGCAACCCTCCAGCACAGCCTCTATTACTATCTCCCTTAATGGAAATGAAAGTTAAGATTTAAAACAATTGAATAATCTTCTTATCGTCACAGAACCTGAGGTCTTTGAAGCTAGATCTGTCTAAGGCAACCTCCACCACGCAACTGAAAATACTTTGTGGCCATTTGCCCTAGCCTGATAGATTACGGGTGCGGCAAGGCTGCTGTAGACACAATGAGAAAACCTGGGTAAGTCGGAAGTGACGGAGGGGTCTGACTAAGAGGGACATACAGTGCCGCTGTGAAAAATGCCATTAAAATTATTTTAAGACAAATTTTAATAATTCAAATTCCATAATTAAAAATAACGTAATTGGGAGTCAAGTTCAATTTTTCTCAACTTAGTGAGCTGAGTTTGCTCTTTTTTGTTCTAAAGCTGTCAGTACTTATAGAAAGTGACCAACTGTTGCATGTTCATTTTGGCGGTGATACTGGTGCATGGTTCCTATCTCTTCTCAAACTGCAGCTGGCTCCCTTGCACTAGCCCCTCTTGATCAAGTTAGGCTTGGACCTGGGCCCCTTCTCCATTTACCATCTGAAGCCCAGCTATACTGAAGCCACTGTTGAGCAAGGGCAATTTCCAGGGTGTGACTCCAGGGCCGCAGAAATGTGAAGCACCAACCGGAATGCTGCAGACTCAGGGGCAAGAGCTTCGGGCTGCCACTTATTTTTCCACACTGCAAAATTCAGTGAAACAATGGCACGGGAGTCAGCCCAGATGTGAGTCAGGTTTACAACAGCCTAGTCACAAGAGTGTTTGCAGTTCCAGATGTCCAGTCAAAAGGGTTAAAACTTCAGATCCGAAGCGTGTTTTGCCACCTCCTTAGTGAGACAATCCTTTGTGATTACCTCATTATTCATCACCTCCCAGCAGATACCATTGGGCTTGATTTGCTGAGCTAGAAATCCGTTTAGGTGTCATGTGTCAGCTAAACAGGCTTAGTTACAATAGAGTCTGATTAGTTTTCACCTTGGCCTCATAAAATGTGGCACATGTATTAGCATAATGGATTAGGAGGAAAAGGACATTCACCACAAGAAGTGAGTAAGTGCAGTCCTGGGATTTACACATTTGATCTTTCTCTATTTGACTCATTGCAACTTTTCAAATTTGAAGGCTCCTTTCTCCCTAAAATAACTAGTTTCATATTCATCCTTTCTACTTTTATGTTGACTTTTCCAAAGTACAACACAGAATGTAGGGACTTGATCTCCCTAGCCTCTTCCCTGGGCAAACAGCAATGGCCAAGCCTATTCCTACTCTAAGAAGAGAGTCTCATGCATACAGACCTGAAGTGCTCAGGTATGCAGCCATCATGTGAGGTCAGAATCAAATCAAAATAAAGGGTCAGGACTCACCCTGATGGGTTTATGCAGGACCCGCAGAGGCGAACTTCTCAATAGATAGCACTTTTACTTTCAATATGAAGATAATTTTACTAAGCACCACAAAGTACACCGAGTAACATGAGAAAACAATCCCTGATCTAGGAGTAGTGAGTTCACCAAAAGATTAACTAGCACAAAAATTATGTAAATGAAACAGGATAAAATTAGAAAGAAAGCTTGATTTTATGCTGTAACTGTTTATTCTTAAAGCAATATACATTTTAGTTATATGATCATGAGCATAAATATTATCACACAGGGGCTGGAGAGGTGACTCAGCAGGTAAGAGCACTGCCTGCTGTTGCAGAGGACTCAGGTTTGGCTCCCAGCACCACCTACAGGGCAGCTAACAACCATCCATAACTCCAGTTCCAGGAGAGCCAAGGTCCTCTTTTAGCATTGCACACATGGGTGCACTTAAATACATTCAGGCAAAACACTCATGCAATGTAATAAAACCAAAATGTAAAAATTACAACAAGTATTATTTCAAATACACTGCCAAGAAAGCCTAAATAAGATGTTCTTGGGTGCCACGTGTGGCACTAAACACACTGTGTGTATGTTCTCAGATAATCTTTATGCCATCTTTAGACAGACCCCTTTTTAGAGACAAAGAAACTCAGTCTCTAGATCATATAACTTATCCAGAAATTAAGTGGCAGAGCCTGAAGTCAGGCTCTGGAGAGCATGACGCCAAGATTTGACCCTTTCCCCTAGTCTGCTCTGCCTCTTCAACACTGAACTAGAGAGCTACGGACAACCCAGAGTAGGTAGTGGGAACAAACCCAGTGGTCAGAAAGCATGGGATTTATTCAGAAAACAGGAAACAGCCTGCTTTGTGTAGTGGCAGAAGATAAGCTGGAGAAGAGATTCAGAATAAAAATAATCAGAGAACTTGGGCTGAGAATTGGCACTTCGCTTCCTTCAGGTGGCAATGGGTAGCCACCAAAGACATTTGAACAAGGCAGTCACGTGACAGCACTGAACCATTGGTTCACCAATTTGACAGGTGCTTTAATCAAACCCACTGAAGATATATATTTTCAACTGGAACCTGGTACAAGCGTATTTAAAACATATGTTTTATTAAAACAAAAAATATAAAATTTAATGCCTTTTCTATTGGCAAAATACTGGCATTTTCTGATCTATTTTATTCTATCCAATTTGCTTCATCTTTAATTGATTTTCAAAAACCACTGATCAGTAAAGGAAACTGTTTAGATCATAGTTGGAAAGATAGGAAGGACGTGGGGCTGCTGACAGGCTACCGCAGAAGTCTAGGCAAGAGCAGAGAAGTGAGACAGACATAGAAAGAAAGGTACTTGAAGGAAGAATGACTTGGCAATTCAAGAGGCCAGGGGCTGATGCCCGCTAGCAGAAGCTGGACAGACAGAAGAAGAAGCTAGCTCAGTGTGGGGAAAGAATTCAGTCTAGGGTCTGTGGGTTTCCAGGTAGTTTCCGATTCTAACTGCATTTGCAAGGCCATCAGGAGTGCCTACAACCTGTGTGCACTACCATCTTTATGGAGAGAAGGGAAAAATCCCAGGACAAGTCCATTTCAACATATGCTGGGGGTGGCAGGGGAGAAGGACATGCAGGAGGGGGCAGAAAAGCAGAAGGCCAGGGAGAAACTAGGATGACACCATTTAAAACGGTTTCTTCCTGTTTTTGTTCTTCTAGTACAATCTGAATTTTCTCAGGTCACAGCAGAGTTGAAACAAACAGCAATAAATGATGTTGGCATCTGCTCTCTGGCACCAGTCCACTAAACCACTGTTCCTTGTTCTTGTCCCTCAGGCATCTGGTTCCAGTTGTCTTCTGCTATGTAACCAAGAGCCCCCTAAACTCTGAGACATCACCCAGCCATACTATCTTGTTGAGTCTTTTTTGGTGAGGAACTCTGGAAGAGCTTGGCTGGGCCCTTCCTCTCTGCTTCAAAGGACCAGTAGGGCAGCAGAAACTAGATGACTGCTTCCACTATAGTTTTCCTGTCCCCATGATGCACCTGGATGTTCCTTAGCATTCACTCTGTCCCCATGGGTGTCTTTCTTCATGTGACCTAGGTCTCTTAAAACATGGCAGCCACAGCATAGTTTGACCTTTTACAAGAAGGTTCAGAACACCATGAATAAGCATTTCAAAAGGCAAGACATACAGGTTTCTAAGTAAGGCCTAGAAATTGGTCCAACCTCACTTCTACCAATAACATGGTCCAAGTAGTCACAGAAACTACCCAAATTTGGAAAGAAGGGACACAGGCCTTCCTGCCTCTCAGCTAGTTCCAGAATTCTGTGCAATGGGTTCTCATTTGTCAGGATGACTAGTCATCTTCTAGCATATCATGATCTTCTTTTCACTCAGATCTGTGTAGAAGGATGTCTGCAACCCACAAAACTATGTGGGGTACCTTTTCATAGACCCTACTGGAGGTTTTATATTGCTTGAGCTATTGGAGTTCTGAGTCCATCAAAACCATGCTGGGTGGTCAGCCTGTGTTTGTGGGCATGGGTATGACTACGGAATCCTTTGTGTTATAGTTACGTTGGTCTCTAAGCAATATCTCATGGAAATTGCATATGAGAATCACTCCTTTTGAATTGACTTTTCTTCTCCATTGTTTCTATTTACAAATCATGGCTGACTTGCCCAGGATACAAATACTTCTGAGGGCTGGGTTGGAGGAGAAATCTCCATGAAAGGTAGACTTCTGACCAGAGCCATGGCATCATTACTGGATAAATGATGTTCCTGGCTGGTTTCTGCCTGCACACACATTTATTTAGGAAGGATGCAGTATCTGTTGGTAAAGGGCATGGTGCTGCTTTCTCTGGTCTTTTCAGTGTGCTCCAGTGTGTCTGATTTCTACACGATCATCACCCCAGTCAAGCAGGGACCACATTACAAAAGTAAAAATTTGTTTCAAGTGTTCCCCCACCGTAGCCAATACCTGAGCTGGTACAACAAGAATTTCTTATTCAAGACAAGCAGCTCTGGGTTCTATCATTTTTTTTTTTTTTGGTCTTTTTGAGACAGGGTCTCCCTGTAGCCCCAGCTGTCCTGGAACTCACTATGTAGACCAGGTATGTAGACCAGGCTGGCCTTGAACTCACAGAGATCCGCCTGCCTCTGCCTCCCGAGTGCTGGGATTAAAGGCATGCGCCACCACACCCGGCTATCTATCCTATTCTTACCACCACTGATGTCCCAATGTCTCCAGTACCCTCCAAGCTCAGCATGGTAACATTCAAAAAGCATGTGTTGCAGTGAATGAGAGGCAGAATGACTGAATAAATGAACAAATTAATACAGTCCCTTTCCTAAACCAACCCAGAAAAAATCCAAATCTGGGCCTCTGTAGCAATAACTAAACCCCACAACAGGCTTAGCATACCTATTTCTCATTTGTTCTTTGGGGGTCCACACTAAGTATTATTTAATTAGCATATTTTACTTGCTTTATGAAATTACACAGTTAAGTTTTGAAATTCTAAGACTTAATCTCTTTGCTTTGCATGGTTTAGGGAAAGCTCTTTAAGCTACAAGAAGATAATTATGACATGATGCTCACCTTAAGTATTTGTAACTTCATGTATCATGTAACTGCCATGTTCTATATAATTTAGGAAATGGGTTTACTTTTACCAAACTGAATAAATATGTTGGATTAATTCAAGATAATGGCAGATTCTAGGGTCTATTTTGTGCTACAAAGCTACCATAGTACTAACACTTACTAAGGGCTTACTAGGCACTAGACACAGATGGAAGTTCTTTACAAATATTATCTCAATTAATCCTCATAACAACTCAGAGACCATTATAACATGCCATTCCACTGACAGACTTAAGAAAAAAAACCAGGGTGAAAGCTTAGAAGCATCCATGTCTAAGGCTGAACTGGGATTTGAAGTAGAATCCAGTTCCTGATTTAAAAGCTTGATAAGAACTGTGTTAGCCTTCTGTCATTGTAACAAAATGCTCGAGGTAATTAACTTTTTAAAAAGAGAAAAAACGTTCATGATTTCAGAAGTCCATGGCCATTCGGCCTCTTTGCTTTGCATCTGCAACAGCACATTACACCATGGCAGGAGTGTGTGGCGGAGGAGGCCGCCAGGAAGTTAAAAAAGAGGAAACATCAGGGGCCTAGTGTGTCCTTCCGCGACGCTTCTCCAATGACCTAATTACCCCCAGTAGGCGCCATTTCTTAAAGAGTCTACCATCTCCCAATAGCCAAACAAACCTTCAATACTTGGCCTTTAGGGGCATTCAAGATGTAAACTACAGCACCCGCATTATACTATATTTGAGGGCAATTTACATTTTCACATTCAGATAATAGTCAAGGAAGTAGGAGCCTTCAAAATATGTCATTATTTGGTGTTACACACTTCATTTCCAAGTCATGCTGTTTATGTGACTTTGGTATCTCTCGTAGTAGCAGTCTTTCCCTAGACCCAGAGTTTCCCCTGGGGGCTAGAAAGAAATCTCCACAGAAGACAGTGTTTTGAACCAGAGCTACCTCTCTCTTGGCACTGTGATTGAGCACCAACTCCAAAAGTGAATTAGGAAAATCTGCCCTAAGATTATCATGAGAACTAGGTGGAATACTTAATATCAAACAACTAAGCTGGTAATTAGTAGATAAGAAAAACTCCAATATGAATCATTATTGGTTTGATATCATTTCTGTGACATGAATGACAGATCTGTTATGTTATCAGCAGAGGAGAGAACACCTTCATTCCCTAACTAACATTGGTGTGGTTGCCTTGACAGGGCCTATTCCTTGCTTGCATATGCAAAAGTAACATAATTCATCATGACTCTTTATAATTTGAAACCTTTCAATAGAGTAGAAATAAACTGATTTGAGTTCTACATTTTCTCCTCTCTTGTCTAGACCCCATTTTAAAGCAGTAGCGTGAACAGAAATCTGAAAGTAGGAAGGAGAAAAAGAACAAAAACAAAAATTAAATCCAGATATTTTCTAGTCAGGACGAACAATTAGCACCTAAGTATTATCATTTTCTCATTGTCATCATCATTGCTGTTGTCACTAACCAGAGCTCATTGTGTCCTGACGTTCTCCTTTCTACTGTTATCATCATTGCTGTTGTTACTAACCAGAGCTCATTGTGTCCTGAAGTTCTCCTTTCTATTGTGCATCAATTTATATATCTTTGTAACTGATTTAATTATTTGATCAAATTTTTCTAAATGCTGTAATAGTCTGAGTTTTACATATCTTTAATAACTTTGGGCCTATTCCACATTAATTCTTAAGTTGCTTTTATACAAATATGCCCTAATATGGAGACAGGAATGATGCTTTGCAAGCTGGCTCTTCTGCAACTTGCTGTGTGGCCTCTGAGAAGTCAGTGAAGATTATTGGGGTTTTTTTTACTGTAGCTACAAACTGCACTTTATGATCCTCTGTGAAAATTTGTGGAGATGACCTGATTTTTGGTAATTGCTACAGATCATTTAGAAATATTCTTTAGTGATCTGCTTATTGGAGTAAGATATAATAGGCCAACTTGATGGAGAGCTAGACTAGCAAAGGTTTTCCTGGTTGGCATCCTTTGAGGGAGAGGCACAGAGGTGCAACCCCTTCAAAGAAGTTTCCAAAAGTGAAGGATGTCATGGAGGACATATCTGGCTCAGAACAAGACACTAATGTGATACGTGCTCAGGAGAGCAAATAAAGAATGGAAGTAGCAAAGCCACACCCCCCGGCTGGCTGTGCCAACCTAAGCAAGGGAAAAGTGCTTAAGGCTTCTGTTTGGATGCACAAACTGAATGGGGATGTGGCATGTATAACCTTTCAGTAGATAATGGTGAGGGCAGGAGTTGAGCTTCTCAAAAACCTAAGATAAAAGAGAAGAGGAACATCTCTGTGGCTGTAATTAAAGAAATATTTTTAGCCCTGGTCTAGACATCCAGTTGGTTTTCAAGGAACAGCCGCTGCAGTCTCTAAGAATCTGCCAAATAATTTTGGCAAGAATGAAAAATAATAATGAGGAAGAAACCACTTTCCTTTGTGCACCCCACTTCTCTCTCTCTCTTCTCTCCCTCTCTCTTTTTCTCATCTCTGCTTATTAACTGACCATATTACAAAAATACCGTGCTGGATACCGTAGACGGCACATTTGTCTAATAGGACTGTTGGTCTAGTCTTCCCCTTGCCGGCAGCTCTACTTTCTACACAACGAACTGTACTTTTCTTCATTTCCCCTCATGAAAAAGATCATTTGAAGTGTTACAGGAAATTATTTGCTTCCTGTGGAAATATTTTTCCACTGTATAGCTCTCAGATCCTCCAGAATAGAATCAGATCCTCCATGTGGACAGTGCTATATTTACCAAGAATCAAGAAATCAAAGAATGGTCACAACAATTCACTGATTTTTCTACAAACGCCCTTCTAGATTAGTTCACTTACTGGCTTTAGGATCAATTACTCTTAGGCAACATATAGTTCCACAATCTCAACCTGGTAATTGAAGCTCTGTATTCGAAACAACAGTGCCAGTGAAGACTGATCAAAGTGGAGAAGCCTCAACCTTCCAGGACCTTTGGGCTCACAGCACTGATACCTCTGATGCTGCTGACATGCCATTTTGGCTTCTGCCAGTGCATGGAAGGTCCCAGCTTGCCTTGCCATCCAGCTGATTCGAATCTCAATCCGGTACACCTACTCTTGCTTCATCTGCAGTCCTGCTTCTATTCCTTGTGGTGGTGCTTAGCTGTTTCAAAGAAAAGCTTCTTCTCTACCCTTAGGAAAATCTTTTCGGCACATTGCCCTCTCAGAGGCTTTACTTTCAGCTCTTGAAATTCCTCTGTTCTTTCAAGATTCCAGCACCGCTGGATCCCCTTTTCTTCCCTTCAGCCCCCACCATGTTCCAGCTGTCAGAGCTCCTTTCTCTTCCTTGAGGTCAACTCTTCTCTCTTGTCTTTCCGTCTCTCTTCCCTTCCACCCTTGACAGGGTGGTTGAGAGGGAGCCAGTGTTCCTTAAAAACACATGCTGACAGTCCATGTTATCGGTAGATGTAGAAGCAAAGGCAAAGTGTTAGATGAGAGGTAAAAATATATTTCAAAAATTATACATGAAACAGCTTTTTGTTCCTAGGTATCAAACACCCAGACAAATCTTGGGTGTTTAAGCAAACTCTGAGGAAGCCTGTGTAGAATTGTCAGGGCCTTCCCCCATGACAAGCAAATGTCTGTACTTAGTCTGGTGTTGAATTTTTCACATCCACTAAATTTGAGAGACTTTGCTTGGTAGAAATCAAGTTTCTCCTTGCCTATATAAGACAAAGAAAAAAAATTTTAATGTATTTTTCCCAAAACTTTTAATCTACAAGATATTCCTTTTTTTTTCTTTTCCTTTTTAAATTGTTCAGAGATAAAGAAATGACTTAGTAATATAGTTATTCCTGATAAAGATTTGGCTTTGCCATGGTTGGGGCCCTGTATCATAGAAGGGTTCCTGATGCCCCTTAAGACTGTGTGAATACACATCCTGGGCACATCCCAGAGGCAGGTCCTCAGTGAGCTACCAGGGAGCAGCCAGATTCTTTTCTGTAACCTACAAGAGAAATATGCATGAGAAGATAAATACTGATTCATTTCGTGAGACAGCAATAAGAAAAAAAAAAAATTGCCCAGGGGCTCAGTAGTTTACTGTGATAACTCTGGAAATGAGAGCTACGTGCTGATTATGATCGCAGCACAACATTTCTACCTGTGTTAACTAAACAATCCTGTGGTTCTGCCATCCCTTCTTTTGAGATGTTGCTTTGTACCCTGAAAAACAGAGATGAGTTCACCTCAGGCCAGGGTCTTAAGAGAACATGAGTCCTGGAGCTTCCTCGTAGTCAAGTTTGTCTCAACAACACAAAACATTTAGAGCTTCTCTGCTAGGCAGTTTGTAAAATTGAGAATCTGAAGAATTTCTGTGTCAGCACAAAGTGTCCCTCATAACAACTCTGGAGCAGAGGTATTATGAGGAAAAGATCTGTCTGATTTTTTAAAAGAAAACTCAGTGCACATTTAAGCTTGCTCTCCCCACACTCAGAAGTCAACCTTGCCTGGAAACAAAAGAGGCCAAGAGCAGGGAGGGCACCTACTCAGAAGAGCGCATTTCTGAAGGCTGTGTGTAGCAGGCCTGCTCGGGCAGGTTTGCACACAAAGTGCTCTTTGCAGTGTTTTTTAAACAAACCCTGCAGGAGTTGTGTATTGGGGGCTGGCGGGTCACCTGGTAAATAGCATCTCAAGGCCTCTCCCTGAGTAGGCGACAGCTGGGACATAGAATGCCACTTCAGAGCCCTGACTGAGAATAATAATAATAATAATAATAATAATAATAATAATAACAAAAATATGTGTCTCTGGTTGCTGGCCCAAACCCTCCTTTGGCATGGCTAATTCGCACTCCAGAAGTAAACTTAAACTTGTCCTTCACAGAGTTCATTCTGTCTTGGTTGAACTGGAACTTGTTAACCTGGATGCTTGACATTTCAGCAAAACCAAATAGATCCACTCACTCGTTCTCAGTATGCATCTGCCACTTCAGAGCCCTGACTGAGAATAATAATAATAATAATAATAATAATAACAAAAATATGTGTCTCTGGTTGCTGGCCCAAACCCTCCTTTGGCATGGCTAATTCGCACTCCAGAAGTAAACTTAAACTTGTCCTTCACAGAGTTCATTCTGTCTTGGTTGAACTGGAACTTGTTAACCTGGATGCTTGACATTTCAGCAAAACCAAATAGATCCACTCACTCGTTCTCAGTATGCATCTAGTCCTCACACACAACGTTTTACATCCGTGTTAGCTTTTGCATACCAGAAGATTGTTTCTTTTCCTAGCGGATAACGCAGAAGGGACTTATTGCTATCTGTTGATGGGCTTCATGGTACAAATGTAGAATCTTCTTTTCCTTTTTACCTGGCTAACCCAGTAGAAAGGAAAATTTGTCTTTCTGCTTAGGTGATTTTGCCTTCAACACAAAATCTTTTCCAATGTCTCCATATATGCCCAGAGATCTGACATAATGGCCTGTGTTGGAACCATCTGAAGTACAAACACCAGAAATGCTACGCCCTCTTCTGGGTCATGCCCTGTGCCCAGAGCAAGATTGTTGGGGCCAAATGCCCAGGCTCCTCTTGACTAGACCTGCCTGCCTGGGAGAGCGGCTTACCAACACAAAGCTAACTGCTACCACAACGGGCCACCTAAAGCTCTAACCACATTGTGAAAATGCACACAGGTAAGCCTGCACAGCTCCAAACTGAATTCTTCAGCAAAAAAGAAACACTGAGAAAAAGGAATCCAACCTTAAGCCAAGGTGAGCTGCCAGGCACAGCTCCCTTCATTCAGGCTCTTTGGGTTCGATCTGGGGCACTAAGATAAGAGTTTTAGTTCCTGAGGGGCCACAGTGTGCTTCCAGTTCTCCGAGGCACGTGTACTGATGACTTTACATTAATTTTTCTGCTACTTAATGAAAAAGCCAAAGTCTGCCCATGGTGGTGTCCACCCCCACCCTCTTGAAGTCATACCCAGCCCTCTTCTATGAAAGGTGTGCCTTATACTGGGTGTGGAGACAAATGCTGTTTCAGTCATTCACCACTGGTGTGACTCTCACAGAGAGCAACAAGAATCTTTAGGCTGAAAAAAGGTTTGCTTTCACTCAGAAACCAGAAATTCCAAGAGGAGGCACCCTGGCAACTTGAACACCAAAAGGCATATGAGTGTGTAGTGGAGGAGTAGGTGCTTAGCACATATAGGCCCCGACTTCCATCATCAGCACTGAACTGAATATAATATATATGGTCAGTTTTACTATAAACAAAATGTACTAGGAGTTTGAGAGGTGGCTCAGCAATTAAGAGTGCTGGCTATTCTTGCAGAAGACCTGGGTTCAAATCCCAGCACCCACATGGCAGCTAACAACTGTCCATAACTTTGGTTCCAGGGGGATCTGATACCCTTTTCTGTCTTCTGTGGGCATTGCAAAACATGGATGCACTTACATACATGTAGGCAATACATGCATACACATAAAATAAAAATTAGAAAATTTAAAAAATCAAAATGTAAAACCCACCTGTATGTACATAAATATTCAGACCAGTTTAAAGACCAAAAATAAAAAAACGAAAAAACAGTATAAAGCCTTTATACCAGGAAATACCAGAAACTCAACAAAAAAGAATCAGGTAGGAACTGGAATGATGGCTCAGCTTTTAAGAGCATGTGCTGCTCTCCCCAGAGGACCTGAATTTGTATCCCAGCTCACAACTGCCTCCAACTCCAGCTCCAAGGATTCCATCGCCCTCCTCTGGCCTCCAGATGTACTGTACTCAGGGCATGAACATACACACATAATCATAATTAAAAATAGAAAAAAATTAAAAGCAGTAAAAAAGAATTAGATAGATTTTTTTAGGAATACAATAAAAGGCTTCAAAAATGTTAATTTCAAAAGACATGTTAGGATTCAAAATGTATAGTCTGAATCTTCTTATACCTTTCCTTTAGAAACCTATATGTAGATTATGTTGATACATACAGAAATTTTTACTCTCAAGGAGAAAACAGGAGGTGAAAATGTTACAATAAACACAGAAATTGGGTGTGTTTTAAAATGGGAAAGCATGTGATCACTGCCCTGACTTCCAAGTGTGCCCTCTGTTGAACTTAGAATGTTTCAAAAAGAAGTTTATTTAAATATCCTTCGATGCTTTTTGTAATTATTCTAGCAGTTCATTTGTGTTTTGTTTTACAAAAGCATTGGCCCATGACTATTAGAAACAAGAAAACATTATTTCTCTAACACGGAACGTCTGAGAACTTTGTGTAGACAGACACAACAGAGAATCCCATCCATGCTTCAGCTTCACAACCCAATTTATTTCCATCCTTACTTATTGCTTGAAAGTTATTTTATGTATTGCTTTCATGGTTCAACATTTGGGACTGTTTAGATTTGGTTTTAAGGAAGTGTACCAGGTTAATGGTTTTACCTAGCACATCCTTCTTTCACTTGTTTACCCTAACACCTCAATCACAAAATCAGAAATCGCCCAAGCTTCAAAAAGCAGCATTTCTTTGGAAGAAGGGAAAGGTGCCAAGAGGAATGAGGAGGCAGTAACCAGTCAAGAAAGACTGCCCACATTGTGCAAAAAAAAAAACGTTTTCCGCATCCTTGAGCACAGCTGGAGTGCGAGCCTCTCTCACAGAGGAGAACACAGGCTCAGGTCTCATTAAAATCTCCTCACTGGATTACAGACTCCAAATCCTCTGGGGAGCCTTGTGAACCACGTAATGTTGCTCGCTTTGCATCTTCAATTATGCATCTTTGATTTAGCTGACAGATGTGAAACAGTGCACATAGCCAGGCAATCCCCTGGTGGCCACACATGTGTGGAGGGAGGCTGGAGAGCACCGTCTTCCAGCCACATCTGGCACCCGCTTCCAATCACTCAGATTTTTCTTCATCCACCTTCCCTCAGCCCCTCTCCTTCCTCCATGCAGGCCCTGGCATGGATTGGATGACCACACCCATTTTTACTCAAGCCCACCCTCCCCTTGGAGGGACTCCCAAAGCAAATGGGAACGTTGTGTTGATCAGAGGGACCACCTCTTTTATTATGGGATGGCACTACCCCAGCATTCCATCAAGCTTTTCGGTGTAGAAATTGGGCCAGATTCTGGCTCTTCCCTAGGACATGGCTGCCAGAACCATATAGAGAAACATCTGGCTGGACAGTTTGAAGTGCTTGCCTCTGCCCTGAAGGAAATCCACTTTCAGCCTGATGTTCCAGGCTCTCATTTGCCTTCCTGGTTAGAGATGCCAGGCTTGCTACATAAAATTCACTTGGCCTCCAGGAGCAGAAGGAGGGCTCTGAAGCTTATGTTACTTTTCTTGCTGCTGTGACCAAACATCTGACAAGAAACAACTTAACAGAACAGAATCTTCCAGGGCTGGAGGGGGCGGGGGGGGGGCAGGACAATGGATGACACACGGACGGACACGGAAAGACATTGGGTTTGTTGTTGTTGGTGGTGGTTTGGTTTGGTTTTCTTGCTCATGGTCTAAGGACACAGTGTGCCATGCCAGGGAAGGCTTGCTGGAAGTTATGTGAGGTAGTTTGCTCTCATAGAAGAAGATCAGGAATCAAGACCTTACAAAATGTGGGGCCAAGCTATAAACCTCAAGGCCCCCTCCCCCAGTGACCCATTTCCTCTAGTTCTGCCGCATCCCCTAAAGGTCTGGCAACTTCAACAAACAGTACCACCAGCTGGGATCCAGTGCTCAACGTGTGAGCCCAAATAGGAGTCCTCACATCCAAATGGGAACAACTGCAAGCATCATTGTTTGTCAGTATGAATTGGGCCACAGTTTTTGAAGGATTCAAAGTGAAATTCCCTGTTGTATTTTCCTTATAACTTCTTACTTTCTGATGTCAGTTTTGATTGTATTGAAATATACCCGGGGCTGAAGAGCTGGCTAAGAGCATTGGCTGGACCTGGGTTCAGTTCCCAGCACCAACATGGTGTCAAACAACCATTAGTAACTACAGTTCTAGTGAATATAACACCCTCTTCTGGCCTCCACAGGAACTGCATACACAGATGCACTTAACATGTAGGCAAAACACTCATTCACGAAAGAAAGAAAAAAAGAAAGAAAGAAAGAAAGGGAAAGAAAGAAGGAAGGAAGGAGAGAGAGGGAAAGAAAGAGAGAAAGAACACATGTACCTAATGAAATTTACTCTTTTAACTAATTTTTGCTTTTTATTGAGTTTTTGTGAATTTCATACTATATGCATTTTTAAAATATTTTATTTATTATTTTTATTTTATGTGTATAAGTGCATTGCCTGCACCCATGTCATGCAATGTCCTTGGAGGTCAGAAGAGGGTGTTGGATCATCTGGAACTGGAGTTAAGGACAATTGTTAGCTGCCATGTGGGTGACTGGGAATCGAACTCAGGTCCTTTGCAAGAAGAGCCAGTGCTCTTAACCACTGAACCATTGCTCCAATCCCCATGCAATATATTTTTATCGTATTTAGACCCTCTCCTTATCCGCACCCCATTACTACTCCCACCCAATTCATATACTCTATTACTCTGTTACATGCACATGTACGCATACAGTCAAATTGTGTCCATACATGCCCTTCAGAGTAGTGTATACTTCAGTGACATTAAATTTACTTATATTGTTGTGCAACCATCACGCCCTCCAGTCACAGACTAGTTCCATCTTCCCCAAATGAAACTCTGTGCTTCATCCTCCCCTCCCCAAGGCACCTAGCAACCATCATTTCACATTCTATCTCTGTAAGTTTGACTACTCTAGGTATTTTATATATATATATATATGGAGAATTATACAATATTTGTTATGTCATGTTTATTTCTCTTAGCATAGTGTCTTCAAAATTCATCCATGATCTAAAAGAACTGCTTCTCTTTTTAAAACTGAATGATAATTCATATATGTATATACTGTTTTATCTCATTTTCACCTTTTGATTATTAAGAATAATGCTATTGTGAACATTGGAATCATGCAGCACTAAACAGTGTTTTGATTAATGACATATGGAATGGAGCTAAAAAAAATTCCTACCATCTGGTGTCACTGTGACTATTATAAGGTCACAGAGCAATGTAGTATTAATGTCGTTTTGGTAATGCTGGTCCTACTTATAAAAGTGTACCACACAAGTGGTGAACAGATGGCTCAGCAGTTAAGAGCACACACACTGCTCTTGAAGAAGGCTTGACTTTACTTCCTAGCACCCATATTGGACAGCCCACAACTGCCTATAACTCCAGCTTCAGAGGAATCCAACACCTTTAGCCTCCACAGGCACCCACACCCATGTGCATATACCCACATACAGACACACACACACATACACACACACAGACACACACACATACAATTTTAAAATAAAATAAAATAAATCATTTTTAAAGTATAGCACAAAGAATTATGTACATATATATTTGATAATGAAAATGAATGACTATGCCGGGCGTGGTAGTACACGTCTTTAATCCCAGCAGTTGGGAGGCAGAGGCAGGAGGATTTCTGTGAGTTCAAGGCCAGCCTGGTCTACATAGTGAGTTCCAGGAGACTCTGTCTCCAAAACACAAAAAAAAAAGAAAGAAAAGAGAAAAGAATATGAGTGACTATGTCACGGTTTGTGAATTGTATACGACTATGCTATGTTTTTGTCTTTATTTTAGAATGTGCTCCTACTTACATGAAAAAGTTTATTGTAATGCAGTGTTATGTTACACTCACAGTAATCACCTACATCCTATGATTACTTCAGGTGTCTGTTGATTACATGAAAAGACCATACCAAGGCATTGACTGATAGTATCTAGATTGACCCAGCTATGAGCTATGATGTTTGCACAACAAAAATGCCTCATGATGAACTTTTCAGAATATATCACAATTGTTAAGTGACTAACGACTGTATCTGTCCAAGTCTTTGCTTCTCATTCTTTTGAGTATAGACTTAGAAGTAGAATTGGTGGCTCATATGAGCATCTTTAATTTTTAAATCGTGTTTGTGTGCATACACGTAACCATACAGTCATACACGTGCACACGCATACACGCATGTCATGGCACGGGTGTAGAAATCAGAGGGTAACGTGCAGAAACTGGTTTGCTCTTTTTGCCATGTGGGTTCCAGGAACTCGATTCCTGTTGTTGGGCTTGGAGGAAGCACCCTTGACCACAGCACCATCTTGCCAGTCCTATCTTTACTTTTCTGAGGAAACACCATATTGTTTTTTCACAGCAGCGACACCATTTTTCAGCCTCCAAAACAATATTCAAAGGATTCAGCTTCCCCTTGTCCTTTCCAAAACTTCTTATTCTCTGGGTTTTGTTTACGCTGTTTTTTCTGAGCGTTTCCTATGTGAGTACTGTATTCACGTCATTTTCACCCTTCCTTCGCCCCGCCCAACTCTTTCTACTTCCACCCCATTCCCTCTCAGTTTTGTGACCTCTTCTCTGCTTACTGTGGTTCTATATACAAATATAAATATGCATATGTATATTTGCATATACATTTGTATATATGTATACATACATATACATAATTTACTAAGTCCACTTAGTGTGCTTGTGCGTATGTGTTTAGGGCTGACTACTTGGAATTAGATAACCTGCCAGGGATCTCGTCCCTAGAGAGAACTGATTCTCCTCTCTCAACATCTGTTAATTGCCTGTAGCTTTTCATCTGGAGGTGGAACTTTGTGACTTTCCCCCATTCACACTGACGTGACAACTGATGCTGTCATTATGTAGGTCTTGTTTGGGCAGCTCCCCTGGCATGTCTTCTAGACACCGTCTAGCAGTAAGCATCCTGTTCCTCGGGCTTTTACAATCTTTCTACCCCATCTTCCTCAGTGTTCTCTGTTCTCTGAGGCTTAAGTATAGGAATTTCATAGAATTCTCCGCATTTTGACCAGTTGTGGAACTTTATAATACCCTTCCTCTATTGCGAAAAGAAGTTTCTTTGATCAATGGCTTACCACTGATGAGCTACACATATCTGTGGATATAAAGATAAGTATTCAGGATATCATAAGAAATTACATTGGTCAAGGAAACTGACAGAAGTAAGTTCTCCTCTAGGATCTGAGATCCCTCCAACCATGTGTATTTGGCAGTGTTTACAGTACCTTGTATAGATTCATTTTTATTGAGTAGGTCCTACGTTAAAATAAACAATTGTTGGTTACCTCCAAGATAAAAGTTTCACTTTTGTATCATTGAGGATATTGCCAGACTGGTCATTGCTGTGGTTTGTGGGCTTTACAGCTTGGTGGGACCATTGGTTGGTTTTCTCCCTTGACAGCTTGAATAGCGGCTTCTGATACTATCAGAGCTAGTCTTCAGAGCAGAGGCTTTCAGGTCAGTTCCAGCTTGATTTCTCCAAGTCCTGACTGAAGTGTGGGATGTATTCAGCAATAGGGCCATACCTTCAAGTTTTGGGAAGCAACCAAATGCAATAGCAATAGGTTATGGAGGAGTCTCTTGGGCTACCCTGACCAATAATTTAAAGGAAGGTTTCCCTTGCCTGACACTGAGGTTTTGTTACATGACCTTCAGCTATACACATGCACACCCATATATATGTGTATTTTTAAGTAGTTTATGAAGTAATACATTTCCCTATGGCTTTTTCTGACATCTTTACCATTATTTAGCTCTCCTTCCTCCCTCTCCTTCTTCATTACCTTCTTCTCCCCTCCCCCCTTTCCTCATTTCCCTCTTGATAGTGCCTATTTGCTATGGTTTTTTTCTTTTTTCTTTGTTTTTTATTGAATATTTGTGATTTTCATACCATCTAAGCATTATTTATCTCTCCCCTCACTCCCTCACATATAACAGACATCCCAATATCAGTAGTTTTGATTTTCATTTCCTCTGGTGATTAGTGAAATTGAACTGGTGCCATTTTATTATGTTGTTTACCGTTTGTTATTTTTATGGTTACCTCAATAGGCTCTTTGATCATAAAGAATGTGTCTAGTTTATTTGCATCTTAAACCTAATCCAGAGAGTCCTGTCTGTCACATGGCAGATACTCAACTGTTTGTTGAATGAAAGAATGAATTGACTGCAGATAGGAATTCAGACTCCAAATATGGACTCAAAGGAAGTCACCAGTCATTCAATTTTTGCTTGAGCTAAGTAGATGTCACTTGTCACTCAGTGTTCCATGGAAAATGGGAGAACAATATGCTTGCTTTTCAGTCTCACAAATAAACTATCCAGATTAATAATAGCTGTGACTGGTTCTTTCTAGCTTCTAGACTTGACAGTTGATAAAACTGAAGCATGCCTGCTATTTCAATGACAAAAGTAGATGTACTGTTGATGATTTATCCCACACATGCAGTTGGTGCTCAATAAATATACCTGCTGACAAGAAAACAGATGGTCCTGAAAACAGTAATGAAAGGCATGGACTATGGGGCTGGAGAGATTGCTCAGTGGTTAAGAACATTGGCTGCTCTTGTAGAGGACTGGGTTCGATTCCCAGCACCCACATGGTGGTCAACAACCATCCATAACTCCAGTTCTAGGGGATCCAATACCCTCTTCTGACCTCCATGGGCTTTGCACGACATGGGTACACTACATATATGCACGCAATACACTCATACACATAAAAATTAATTAATTAAAAAAAGAAAGTTACAGATTATACGTGAGTGGTGTGGACGTCATTAGGACAAAAGGGCCCTATGGTCACTAAGGTCTATACCTTAGTGACTTTGGTGGGAAGTGTGAACATCAAGATCAGTGAGAAACTCACAATATTTTTCAACTAAGTGATCAATTTAGAAGTTTAATTGTTGCCATACCTTGTTTAGCTTTGCTTTTCTACATATCAGTCATCTGAGGAGCACCAGAGACTCTTGTTGGCTCACTCCATGAAGCTAGGAGAGGGTTTTCCTATAGTCTTCAGCTCGTACCACCATAGTTGCAGTCCTGCTGGTTGTGTAGCAGGGCTACTTCCTGTTGTACCTGTTCTGCAAAGCACAAGACTGTTCCCAGAATGAAAGAAGTGTTCTCCTTTAAAATGTGGTCTATTGTTGAAGCAAAGAAAGCACGCGTCATGCCAACCAAGATTTCTGCCAGTTTTGATAGACAGGTAGAATGAAATATTAATCTCTTTTGAGAAGATATAAGCAAAATAATAATCTGGTTTTGGCATGTCTCAGTGTTGTTCCTAAACGAGAAGAGGAAACCAAGAAGTAAACCTCAGAACAGCAAAGCCCTCCAGCCATTCTTAGGGAATGCAACATGCTACCAAATTCAGTGAAGCTGGCTGGCTGGTCAGAGCCAGAAATGGCCACAGCAGAGACTCCGAGTGGACCAGTAACCAGAATTCAGCCTCCCCCAAAGTGAAAGTAATCTAGCAAAGAAAATAAGGGTGATCTTATGATGTTTCTGGGAGAATTACCAGACAAAAGTACCCAGTCCTTTCACCTGATTCCTATAGATAGATGACCGGGTAAGAGCAGTCATGTGCCACTCACCTAGGGAAGAATATTTCTGGTTATGAATGGATTGTTTCTGGGCCTCTGCACCAGAGTTAAGGGTAGTGTTAACAATTCCCAAACCTCTCTGTATTAGTTACCTTTCTGCTGCTGTGATAAAGCACCATGACCAAGGCAACTTATAGAAGGAAGAGTGTATTTGGTATGTGGTCCCAGAGAGATATGAGTCCATCGTGGTGCAGAGAAGAAAACAGAGAGCTCACATCTTCAAACAGGCACGGGAAGCAGAGAGAAACTCAAAATGGGACAAGACTATGAACTCTCAAAGCCCACCCCCAGTGACCTACTTTCTCCAGCAAGACCATACCTCCTGAAGGTTCTACGACTGTTCCCAAACAGCACCACCAACTAACCAAGTGTTCAAATACTTGGAGCCTAAGGGGGGCATTCTTATTCAAACCACCACATTCTCTGGGACCAATCAAATAAGAATCTCTAGAGGTAAGGCCCAAGAATCTATTTTTTTCAAGAAAGGAAAAACCTCTCTCAAAAGTCCTTCAAGTTTCTGGCTAATAATGTCACATGTGTCATATAGTTACCAGCCAAGACATATGACTAGGAATGACATCAAACATACAAGGACTAGAGGGATAGTCCCCTTGTACTGAGCACATGGACTCAAAGGCATGAACAGCAGAATTCGGTTCTGCTGATCCAATGAAGGGATACAGAGTACTGAGAGGGAGAGGGCAGAGGTGGCCTTTGGTACCACAGTGGGCTTGCTCATGTGGGTGGTGACTCTTCCTTCCGTACCACTTCTTTAAGTCCAGTCGTATTTATTAGATCAACTATCCAGAACTCTCTTTCATCATTGATAGCTATTTTTATGAAGTTTAGAATGCATCAGAGAAGCCAGAAAGTATTGACATTTGGTGAGAAAATGAAAGGGATTGATTTTAAAATAATTCAAGGGGGCTGAAAAGATGGCTCAGTGGTTAAGAGCCCTACTGCTCTTGCAGAGGACCCTGGATTAGTCCCCAGCACTCACATGGCAGCTCACAACCATCAGTAACTCCAGTTCCAGGGGATCTGACACCCTCTCCTGACCTCTGCTGGCAGTACACACACATGATTCACATACGTACAAGCAGGCAACACACTAATACACATAAAAATAATTTAAGAAATAAAGTGATTCAAAATGTCAGGTAAAATTGTATGCTCACATACATCATCCTAAATCACTTGAATACAATGACATGTTTGATTGTTTGTTTGTGGTAGTTTCTTATTATACATCACAGGCTAACTAGAACTGATTATGTAGCCCGGGATAGTCTCAACCTCCCTAAAAACCTAAACCTCCCTCCTTCTGGGATTTTAGGCAAGATCCATCATACCTGACAGATATAATGCATTTAACCTTTCATTCAACAAATATTTATTGTGCACCTATTATATGCCAGACAGTATATTTGGTCTCAAGGAGACATCACTAAATAACACAGACAAAAATCCCTATTCTGCCCCCATGGAGCTGGCATCCTAAAGAGAATAAGAGAAAGTAAATCAATTAGCCAGGAAAACGGGATAACATACTTGAAGGAATCAGTTCTAGAAAGAGACATAAAACTGACAGAATAAAATAGTATCACCTGAGTGGAGTGGCTGGAATTTCAATAGAGTCAAGATGAGATCAAGTCTTTCTGAAAAGAAAATACATGTGTGAAGATGTGGAGAAGGCGAGCGGTGAGCCGTGCAGATTTGTAGAAGACCCAGACATCATGAAGCATGTGCAAGACACTAGAGTGGGTGTTACATGGTCCAAGGAACAGAAAGAAGACCGATGAGGCTAGAGGAGAGTGAACAAAGGAAGAGGAACGGCAGGCTAGAGGGAAGCTAGCACAGGATGAGGTGCAGAGGGAGCTAGGCGTCATGCATGAATTTGGGTTTTACTTTAAGGAGCGGCTAAGACATGAGGAGGCTGAGAGCAGAAGAGAAATGTTCTGCTTTTTATTGTGATGGAGCCGTTCTGGAACTGCCTTGACAATAGACCACAGGGAAATCAGTGAGGGCCTATTACACTGATTCAAGTGAGGTATATTCAGGACTTGGACTAGGGTAATAGGAATGAACAAGATGAATGAGTTCAAAGTTTCTGGCCTGAGCAAGTACAAGTCACCGTTAGCTGGCCTGAAGAATATTGTAGGTAGGACAAGTCTGTGAAGAGAAACCTGTCATGCATTTGAACACACTAATTATACAATAACAATCAGATAGCCATGTAGATGGGAACTGGAGATACATGAAAGTTGCTAGCACATGTATGATAACTAACAGAATTGGATAAAATTACCCAGAAGAGTGATTTGACATTGTTTTCATGTGTTTTAGGATCTACCCACTTTATCCAACTAGCAGTTTTCTAGGACATTAAAAGCATTGGGCGTGGAAATAGTTAATTTTATTCATTAATAATAATGTGATATGAAGTAAATACTTTATTGAAGTAATCTGGATGACTACGCATGTTCAGAAGCTTATGAAGTGCATGTAGACTTTGACTTCTTAGACCCACAAAGTTCAGTGACTACTCAACATACATTTTAGTCAGCTAAGTAAGAACTCATACACTTAAAAAACTGGTACAGGGAACTATGAAAAACAAAAGGGACTACCAACCCTGGTGCAGTTGTTCCTTTGTTCAAGATTCAGCATCTTTAGCTCTTTCCAGAAACTAACAAGAGCATGAGCAGAAACCTCCAGCCAATCTAGAGAAACACACAAGGAAGGAGCTACAAGAGCCAGGAGGTACAATGAAGTTCCCCAGAGAAGTCTGAGCAAGTGTTCAAGAGCTCGGTTTGGGGACAAGTGGGCCTGGCTCTGACCGAACACTCACTACCATTTACTAGCTGTTTGATTAGAAGGAAGACTGCTCAACCTTTTCAGTGTTTGCCCTTTCCTGAAAGTGGAAATACTCATATCTATTTTGTGTAATACTTGAATGAGGTAATAGCTATGAAATATTTTACATGATTACTATTTTCATTTCTGACATTTCCCTCAAGTCTTAATTATAATAGAAGCCCAAGATGTCACGACACTTTTCCTTTGTATCCTATTAGTGAATTGAAAGGTGACTAAATCAGATTATAATTTCTGACATAGAAAATTTCCTGATTCAACATTTGGTTGGCAGTACTGGTAATTGTTTCATTGCATTTAACTTTGATACCCACTAGGGGGCACCTCAAGAAATTAATTTTGGAGCAGACTATCATACTTGATGACCACAACGAGTTAATGCACTTCCAAATATGATCTGTACTTTGAAAGTACACAATGCAGTGCTCTTAGTGAGCAATATTTTCGAACTCAAACATATATTAATTGGTTGCTGTGGAATTACATATCAGGGTATAAATTCTTCAAATTCGAGGTCACACACTTAGGTAAGATTGCATTTGTGAAGGGTATCTCTGAATTCTGAGGTTTCCTTCCTCAGCTCCTTCAAATATTTCCCTGCAGCTAGGTCAAGCTATTAAACCAAGCAACTGACTCATGTCCAGCGAGTAGGCTTAGAGGATGTCTCCACTGTAGCTGCAATCTTTGAGAATTAGTTTGTTGACCTTGTACCAAAATTTTTCCGTGGTGGGTAAACAGCAGACTTGTGATTGAGCTAAACCCATGGCTAAGTTGTTAAATTCAGAACACAAATTCATATTGCCTTTATTGACTAGTAACCTTGAGTCATTAAGGCTAAATTCCAGACTGTGGTCTTTATCCCTTAAATAGGTTATAACATGAACAAAATAAATTGTAATTATGTAAATACATAATATACATTAGATTCAGTTAAAAATATACAAGTCACTTGAACTGTTGATACAGATATGTATGTGTGAATCTATCTGTGTATACATAGATGTATGTGTGTAGACTGCATTTATTATGCATTTGATATAATACTGTCTGAGTGTTTCTATATTCTAGACTTATAATGTGAAAGGCAACATATTCATCAAATGATGTAGGCAGGTACAAGATTTTTTTTTTCATCCATGTTAGAGAAGTCCTCCTGGAGAGAATCAAGGTGTTAGTTGATTTGGTACAGCGGGATTAGTGCATTAACATGTAATCCTAGAAACAGGTTTTTAGCCTAATGCTTGGAACAAAATATGGTACATGAATGGATAGGTGAATGCTAGTTATTTCATGAATAGGAAAGAGAGAAATTAAAAACAGAGGACCCAACGGAACAATAGTGGGTGAGAACATGGCAGTATCTGAACAGAACAAGGAATTCCCCCTGTGGATTGATTTATCACAAGGCCAGCTAATGGGAAGCTAGCTGGTAAAGGAATTTTTGACTCCATGACCAGCTTATCTTTCATCAATTTTTGTTTTGTTTTGTTTTTGTTTTCAAGACTTTTTTCTTGTAAGTGCCATCCATATCAGGGAAAGACTGATTCTTAGTACTTAATAAAAATGTACCTTTATGAGCAAGGTAATTTGGTATCACTAGAGTAATATACTTACTGCGTAGTCAGTTATTAGAAAGTCACATACAGATTAACAGGGCAATTAGTGCCGGCATTTTGCCAATATTATTTACCACTTTGGTTGCTTCACAAATATTAATTTTCTTTTTCTATCCTAAGCATTCTCCTCCAGTGTTCTGGACACTAATGCCTTCCTTGGGCTGAGTCAAGCAGCATATTTAGAGAATGGAGCACTCTGCCAACTTTCCACGAAATGGAGCCATAGCATAGACCCACCTCATAAACACATATCTTTTTGTGCCTTTGAAAATCAAAATTGTAGTTTATTTTAGACACATCAGCAAGGTTTAGTTATAGTAAATTCATGTTCCACATCCAATTTTAAATATGTGTTCCTGAAAACTTTAAAGACGGCTTCCATTCATCATATAATGAACGTGGCGTGGTTCAAATTAATAAATATATCCAAAGACCATATGCAGAAGCAATTCAATTACTTCTCAGCAATGAATTAATACAAACTATCTTGTCTGGGCCTGAAGACCTGTTATGAGTCAAATAGAGAAAACTTTTGTTAATTTTATGTTAGATGTTGACTAAAAGTTTTGTTACTTAGCCTTTTTTGAGCTCAGTTTACTGCCTTTAAGAGAAGAATCCGTGTCATTTAGGTTTCGGAGCTATTTTCTCTTCGAAAGATGCAGCTTCTCCTGACCACTGATGAATGAAAAGGACCCAAACTCCTCTGTAACTTCGGAGTGCAGATACTACATAATTCAAATAACAGAAGAAGTCTCATTCTTCTCATTTGGATTTTGTGATTTGCTGAGACATGTGGGGTGCAAATGACGTTGGAATAATGCTCTAAAGGTGTAGTGTCGGGCCAGAATTCTGCCCTGGGGCATCCCATCCCATCCAACAGCCCTTGCTCATAACCCAGGCCTGAGTGCTACCTTCTTTGTTTCAATTACAGAGCCAATGCCTGCGGGTAAGAAACCTGGGGCTGACCGTGGAAGAAAGGGGGCATTGTGTGCCTCAGCCGGCTTTGTAGTAGGGGATTCTGAAAAGGAAATGATGTGAGTGAAAAAAAAGAGGGAGAAAACAGCAAACTAGCACAAGATTCCCTACTCCAGTATGATTTGGAGAAAATGACTGATTTGGGTTGGTCATGTTGCCAGGAGAGATGACTCAAGTGTTCCAAACCAGAAATGGGAATCAGAAGATGACTGAAGCCTGAAAGAACAAATTCTGAAGATATGATTGACTGTAAGGCTTTAAAATCCACTGCACCAAAGATGAGCTTGGACAGCTGCCCAGAGCAGACCTGAATGGTGATGTTCATTAGGCTCTAACTGTTGAAGCAAAATAAAATGTAACAATTGTACTCTGCTGGGTATGTAGACATGTTAATGGTTTCCCGTTTCCCCAGCAGAGGATCTGTTGTCACTTTCTCTGTGGTTCTACTGCATGCCTCACCAGCGAGTACTACTATAGCTCTGGATGCTTATTGAATGCCAGGTTTTTGGCAAAGAAGTAGGATCCACATGAAGGAGCTTCTCACATCGTGTGTTGCAGGTGTCTCGGAAAATGGCTCTTCACCTTGGAAATCATCTCTGTAATTTCAGTTTCAGGCTCAGGGGGCGTACACCATACATCTCCATCTTGGCCCTTCCAGTGTGACAGTTGTTGGAGTTGACTGACAAATCTCAGCAGTTTGGGTCCCAAAACACTTCTCTGTCTACCAAGGAAATCTCCTGCTTCAGTTCCGTGGGCAGGAGATTTTCATGTTGATCTTTTCCTCTTTTACGAGGGTGTGTGTGTATGCGTGTGTGTTACATCCCCCCTTTTTGTAGTGAGCAGGCAGTTTGGGGAAGTGTCTCCTGTAGCCCAGGCTGTCCTAGAAGTCACTATGACCTTGAACTTCTGATTCTCCTGACTCTACCTCCCCACTGCCCCAGGGCCGGAATTACAGGCTTGTGCCACCACACCATTTATAGAGTGCTAGGGATCAAACCCAGGGCTTCATTCATACCAGCACTCTACCAGCATCCCCAGCTCCCTCCATCTTATTTTTTGACACAGTCACTCACTGAACCTGGAACTCACTGATTCAGCTAAGCTGGCTGGCCAGCCAGTCCCAGAAGTCGATCTGTCTCTGCCTCCCAAGAGCTGGGATTACAGGTATATATAGGCTTTTATCTGGTGCTGGGGATCAGAACTCAGTCCTCAAGTTTTCATAGCAAGCATTTCTCAAGTGGAGCCATCTCCCCAATCCCTAAGGGGCTCTGTGTTTTAGTCACCATTTCCTCACTTAGTACTCGCTTTTCTGATGGACTTGTCAGTTGGGCTGGATAATAAGCTTTCTGATAGAGTTTACCTCTCTCTGAAGATCAGTCATGAGGCAGCTGCACTGTTTTTCTTTCTTTTTATGAACTGCAAAGAAGGAAATAATCCACATTGATGTTCCAAATACCAAAAGTCGCTGAAAGCAATGCAGAAAATTTCTGGCCTACTTGCAGGAGTAGTCTGACTCTATGGAATAAATAATTTCCAAACAAATGTTTTCTCATACTGTATTTAAAAAACAACAGGAAAACCAGCAGGGGGATGATGACGCAGAGAGAAAAAAAAGGAGGAGCAGACGGACATGTGACTTTCTCCACACTGTTGGCTTTTCTACCTGAGTCAGATTTTGAGAATGTTAAACCCTGCCCTGTCTGTGCTCTGTTCATCCCAGTCTTCAGATTTCAGTAGCTACCTTAAAATAAGTAGGTTTTTTCCATTTATCCAAATGGACTAAAGGTGTTATAAAGGTGGGTCGATCTGAATGTTTGCTCTCTTGGTATCTAGAATTTAGACCTTAAAACAGAGTACCTACATGCAGGCAATACATGCATACACATAAAATAAAAATAGTAAATGAAATTTTAAAAACACAGAGTAGCATAAAACTGGACCCTAATAATGAGAGACAACATGAAAGTGTCTTTGAGAGTTTGGCTTGCTATACAAGGCACAGCTGAAACTCACAAAAAATTCCACATTTCTTGCTTCCTTTTGGTGACCTTATACTCACCCATATGTTAGTTTCATACTTCAAAAATAAAGGTGGGAAGAAATGAGGGGTAAAATTATTTTGTGGGGTTTGACACAAACTTGTGTTTCAAATAAGCTATGTGTGAGCTGTGTCTTTGAACAGAACACATGCAATGTAGTTTTTGATCTTCATTTTATAGATGTACATAAGTACTACAGGGCCCGTTTTGATTGTACAATTAAAAACAAATGTAATCTAATTTTGCAGTACTCTGTGCCTGCCAGGTTTGCAAACAATAACTCTCATTAGTGTGTGTACCATCTTAATCTCATGGCTTTGGAGACCTGATACACCATCATCATGTTTACTACATGTCTTTGGTCTGCCAGTATCCCATGTTCTATTGTGTTCCGGGCTCTTTTTCTGGCAAGCATACTAATAGGGTAGGGTTGTGTGTATCTTTTCCTGCAAGAAACCAGCTAAACTCTTGCCTTTTAAAATGATTCTCTCCGCTTCTTTGTCCTAAATGCTTTAACAGTATCTTTAATATGAGCCTGGCTTAAGCACTACAGTTTGAGATTTCTCAGAAACAAAGTACTAATGGCTAGCTCTACCAGCTATATAGTCCTTTTTAGCTGTAAGTCAACAGAAGACATGAATAAAAGCAGCGTAAGTAGTAGAAATTTACTTGCAATTTCTCATATTCCAGCAATCTGGAGGCAAGATGCAGGACTGGCTAATTCAGAGGCCCTGCAATGTCATCTTTTGGGTCTCTCCACTGTCCTTAGCTTGTAGACCCTGATGTCTTGCTTCCCTGAACGACACAGACATTTTATGGAACTAGAACCAGAGCTAAGAAAGGAAAGAGGCTTTGACCCCCTTGTACCTTTTTTGTTTAAACTGAAAATCCCAGACTCCCCTGACCCCACAGGCTATGTTAGGGTCATATGCCCATGCCTATGCAACTCATAAAGGAGGAATGTGGTTGCCATGACAGGCTTGAACAATTGTGCTTCACCCCATGCGCTGGAGGAAGGCTGCACTCCCCAAAACCAAGCACAGTGAATGACGAACACCCACATGCTGAAAATCTGAGGGTTAAGGGATGGCCAATAACAACAGTGGACTCCACTGACTCTGAGAGTGATGAAGGTTTTGTATTAATATTTAATATTAATATTTTGAAAAAATATTATTTTATTTTTTTTTTTAATTTTATGTGTGTTAGTGTTATGTCTGCATGTAAGTAAGTGCACCCATGTTGTGCAATGCCCACAGAGGACAGAAGAGGCTGTCGGATCCCCTGGAACTGGAGTTACAGACAGTTGTTAGCTGCCATGTGAGTGCTGAGATTCGAACCTGGGTCTTCTGCAAGAACAGTCAGTGTTCTTAACTGCTAAGCCATCTCTCCAGCCCTAATATTAATATTTTAATGATTTATTATACTATTGAAATATTAATTCTCCTTTCTACATTGACAAAACTATCCTGCCTGCTGATTACGATAGTTTAAAGTTGATATTAGAGGGATAATGTTTATCTAAAGACCTTGTTTTTTATTTGGTTTGGTTTGGTTCTTTTACTTATTTTTTATTAAAATATTTTCTTTATTTTTTATGTTATGTGTATGAGTGTATTGCCTGTATGTATGTAAGTGCATCTGTGTTGTACAATGCCTGCAGAGATTCAGAAGAGCACATCGTATTCCCCTGGAACTGGAGTTATGGACAGTTTTTAGCCATCATGTGGGTGCTGGGAATTGAACCCAGGTCCTCTGTGAGAGCAGCCAATGCTCTTAACTGCTGGGCCATGCCTTCAGATCCCATTTTCTTATTCTTATGCATCCAGAAAATGTTTAATCAGCAGTTCAAAAGCTTTCGCAATAAATAAGCTTGTTCATCTTAGACCATTGTTATTGGTTATGAAGTTAGTGTTTGATATTACTTTACAATAGAAATAAATCTGTTTATTTCTGAGACTTGACTTTTAATTGCCTTTGCTGAAATAAGAAACAACAAGGTATTGTTATAGCAAAAATAAGAGAAAAAGACAATAAAAAATAAACTGATTTTTCAAGGCAACTTTTATATAGTAGAGCCCAGTAGTCAAGGACACCGACCATAGAAGTAGAAAAGAACTTGACTGAGTCACGAATTCCACTTGGCAATCAGGGGGACAGTACACGACTTCCCTTGCAAAATGAAGGAAACGATTATACCAATTACTTCTAAGGATTGTTGTAGAAAATTAATGAGAGTAATATATGCAAAACCCTGCATGCATTTTTCAGTGTGTGTGTGTGTGTGTGTGTGTGTGTGTGTGGTGCACACGCGAGGCTGGATGGGCACAGCATCCTGCTGCATCACTCTCAGTCTTGCTTCCTTGACACAGAGTTTCTTACTGGACCCGGAGTTAGGCATGCACCTGAACTCGAGTGATCCTCCTGTCTCTGCTTCCTTCACAGGGCTGGGGTTACACACACAGGCTGCTATGCCTGGCTTTTTATGTGGGTGAAGGGCATTCCAATTTAAGTCCTTCTGCTTGTATAGCAAGTATTCTAACCCACTGAGCCATCGCAGCCCACACATGCATTTACTTTTAACAGGGACACTAGTACATAGGAAATCAGCAAATTTTGACTATTTTTACTTACAATATCATTAACGAAAGCCAGTAAACATCAAGTTCATATTTTTTTACACAATATAGCTAAAATTAAATTGACACCTCTTACAAGTAACAGCTTTGTGGAGCGAAATGTGAGGGCTGACATTTAATTCATAGCACTTTTTTGTTTGGTTGGTTTTCTGTTTTTCTCATCCCTGTAAGCCTAGCTAGCTCAGAACTCAGCTATGTAGATCAAGCTGGCCTTGATCTCATAGAGATCCTCCTGCTTCTGTCTCCTGAGTGCTGGGATTAAAGGCGTCTGTCACCATTCTCAGCCTCTAGCGCACTTTTATAAGGTGCCTTGAAGTGACTCTGACACCCCTTCCAGAGACTGTTCCAGTTAGCTTGATGCAGGTTCACATTTAAAAGCAGAATGGCCCCTTTACCATCAAATCGGGAAAGCCTTCCATCAAGCCTACATAAGCATTTAAAGTCTCACCATCTATTCACCCAGCAGGTAGACTGAAGAAAGCACAGTCTGCCTCTCAAGAAGTAAGGAGTATGGACAGGGCTGAAGTTACCAGTGCATCTCTCAGTTCTCATCAGTGAAGTTCCCTCATGCAAAAGAGGGCCGAGAACACAAGAGGTCACAAATGGCCAAAGTCTGAGGGATAATCTTAACAGACTGAAAAACAGTGTCCTTCAGAGGACATGGCATAGAAGGCCTGTCATAGCCATCTGGGTGTTGGAACCTTGTGGCTTGCTTTCTGGATCCAGGACTCTGGGCTATAGCTACTTCTAAGTAGTCAACCAAATTCAAATATATGTAAGTAAAACTTTACCGGCAGTGTTATTAGGTATATCACAGAATTAAGATCGTGGTAAATAATTTTAAACTGGTCTGGATGTAGTCATGCTTAAAGAAATCGTGGTGGCAGGTCAGCATCAGAGCTCTCTTCTCTTTCTCATTGCTCTGTGTCCCCGAATAGTGACTTCTTTATTTTTCACCGAGGCAGATTGGCTTTCTCTAAATGACAGAAACATGACTATTGTTAATATGCTAGTTTTATATTATAGAGCTTTAACTACACAGAGCAAGACTGTGCTTTTTAGTACCAAGCCCCAAATCCTGGAGAAAAACTCTGATAGGTCTTGCTTGCATCAGATTAAAGAAGTATAATATTATTTGGATCCATTTGAACAAGGTGCCAAACCAACCCCTGCCTCCCAGCTGTATCGTATTGTACTAATATGTTGGTTCCAGCAGTTTAAAAAGACTGGGTGTGGCAGTTCTCCACAGAAGCAGTGCTGTATGACTGCTCCAGACCTGACTGCTGTTGCATGGATTCTGTGAAAACAATGTAATAAAGTGGATGGTTCTAGAATCCCAGTTGCCAGCCAGAGCTGCCTATGGTCCCTTAGAATTTGTATTGCTGTAAAGCTCAGGAAAGTGGAACAGGGGCAGTTGCTGCACATGAAAGGAGCCAAGAGACAGAAAGGAGGGCGCATCGGTGAAGCATCACCCACTTGAAGCAGAGCGCTTTGGACCTCCCAGCGCCTACCTGATTCAATCCTTATGCTTCTCCAAGCTACCCCTCTCTTCTCTCCTGCCCTATACCTCCTTTTAATATTTTCCCCCATCACTTTTTAAAATGAAGTCCTTCTGTGTTGCTTAGAAGACAGCCCTCTTCCAGAGAAGCTTTGTATTCTTGAGACAAAACTCTACAGGAAGGCTAAGCTGCTCATGTCCTCTTCCTTTTATGGGATTACAGAATCTGAGGATCGAAAAAGACCAACTTTGAGGAACTTCAGTCTATCCATTGCTAAATATATTCCATCTCTGGCATCCATGGCAATGGCCATCCAACTGCTTAGCCACCTACAAAGTAGAACCTACTGCTCTTCAGGAAAAATCATTCTATCTTTGGACAGTTTTGACTATTAGAAGCATAATTTTCATTAAGCTCCAGCTGGCTGAAACTTGTCTTTCTTGTTTGCTTCCTTTTCTTGATGTCAGTTCTACCGCTTGAAAACAAGCAGAAAAATCTAAGATCTTTCCCACAGGAATGCCTTTCGAGAAAGGCATTCCTCGTTCTCATCATCTCTCTGCCTATGATTGTGTCTAGGCTCAGCACCTTTTCTCTCTACAGCTGCTCTCTGTCTGTGTAATGGAGGGTGCCAAGTTCCACTATTAACCTGAATTTGCTGTCTTTAAACTGTGCTTAACTGTTCCTCTTAATCACCCCTATATCCAGGAATAATTTTCCGGATATGGAAAGATCCATACAGAAAGAGCAAAACTAAAACCTCTTTCATTATAGCTACAGCACTTCTAGTCACAAAAACCACATTTATCTTGTGGGGAGACCCAATCTTTACTTAGCAACTCTTCTATTGAAGAGTAAACAATAATTCACCTATAATGAAATTTAAATGACAAAAAGGATTTAAGTTTTACAAATGTCATGAGGTAGAAAAGTGTAGTGAGAATTTTAGACATCGATAGTTAAAATTGGAATGGAGTAGGGTGTGGCAATTTATAAATTTCCATAATTCTTCAAATCACATTTCTTTTATTTTCAATCATAATACTATCATGATCTATTATGTCAAAAACAGGGGCAGAGTAATACCTATCGTATTATGTCAAATACATAATACTATTACATCAAATACGTAATGCTATCATATTATGTCAAAATACTATTATGTCAAATATGTAATACATATCATATTATGTCAAAAACAGGGGCAGAGTAAACCTATATCAGGCACCATTTGGTTTCTGTTTTTCAATCTTTGTGAAATCCATGTGCTTAACAAAACTCTGCCACATGCACTAAAAAGACTGTGAGGTAAGAACCCCAAAAGCCACTCTGTCTTCAAGGAGCTACGACTTAGAGACTGTAACACAATCTTTTGCTTCATTCCTTAAAGAATTTTGTTTAGGCCAGTGAGTTGACAAGAGCAAGCAGTTATGTCAGGTGCCACAGTGGGTTAGTTGGAATAGCTCTTAACTTTTTGTTCTAGAAGCACAGATAGAACAGACACAATTTAAGGAACTTAAGGGTGAAGCTTGGAGTCAATCAGAGATGCTTCCGCCCCAGGTTAAATGAATATCTTATAACAGAGACTTGGTGATCCCTGCCATTATCTGTAACCACCTAACTCTTCACAAAAACTGGACACTTCAGAAAAGAACGCAGGATATTCTCTACTACTTACATAATTGCAAGTTTGAAATGAAGTTATTGCATAATATCAAGATTCCTAGACAGAGGTGTATGAAAGTTTGAATCCAATGGGAGGTTCTACGATGTAATGGTTAGCACTCTGGACTCTGAAAGTTTAAATCCAAAAGCCTAATAAAAATGGTGACTTTTAATCTAATCAGAAGCATTTTCCACTCATACTAGTTTTTCTACATATATCTGAATACATGGCCCACGACACTGACATCAAAGGACTTTGGCTATTCTTCTGTTGGACTATATAACCCTGTAACCATTCTTCCTTGACCTACTTCTCCTTCCATTAAAGAAGTTTTAAAAAATTGTAAAACTGGAACTCTCCTAGCCTGCTCTCCTACCCTCAGGCCTCTCTTGGGGTAAGTCTATTGCGGAACCCTCCATGCCTTGACTCCCCCAGCCTCATTCACCCTTCCATTTCCCCCGCGGTTCTCTACTCCTAGTTTGGGCCCTGCTCCATTCCTAGTCTTGGGTGTGTAACCATGCTTCCTTGACCTACTTCTCCTTCCATTAAAGAAGTTTTAAAAAATTGTAAAACTGGAACTCTCCTAGCCTGCTCTCCTACCCTCAGGCCTCTCTTGGGGTAAGTCTATTGCGGAACCCTCCATGCCTTGACTCCCCCAGCCTCATTCACCCTTCCATTTCCCCCGCGGTTCTCTACTCCTAGTTTGGGCCCTGCTCCATTCCTAGTCTTGGGTGGCCAGACACCTGGGGAACCAATACTGCTTCCTGATCCTTTTCACCCAGACCAACTTAGTGCCTTCCTTGGGCCCCAGGAGCACCGCTTCTGGTCCTGGCCCCACCCTCAACTCTCTCTGCATCCCTGGA
>NW_008336020.1:517873-614612 GCF_000622305.1 Nannospalax galili | reverse complement strand
ATTAAAACCTCATTTAATTTTATGTCTCATAGAGTTTATAATGAGTAAAAGATTGTATAAGCATAATAATTCATCTGTAAGCCTAAAAATGTACACTCAATTTTGAAAGAGATGTACCCTAGCTCAGAAAAATGTTATTGAATAGGTTAATGCTGTTGTAATGAAATGCTTCTTCTAATTGAAAAAAAAAATTGTAAAACTGGTTCTGGATGTGGCTGGGAGCCCCAATATCAGGAGTTAGTGAATCGACAATTCAAAGTTTCATCGCTTCAAAAAGGTTCAATCTACTGTGCCTACTGTGTAGGTACTGCTCTCTGTACCTGCAGTACAGAGAAAATAAAGATTCTTTTCAGTGAGATGAGGCAGAGTCATCTGTAAGGTACAGTTCATGTTCACCCTGTCTAGCAGTTGAGAATCACTTGTTCATTTTCTGAGTATCATAATACTAATAGATATAAGATCCATATCTTCAATCTCAAATTGGAAAACTTCATAATTCATATTCTAGATTGTATAATTATCCATGAACAAAAGTAGAACTACCACTTTGTAATCTCATTGCTCATATAAGAATGTTTTATTTCTCCAATAGGATTTTTGGGTTTTACAAAGGAATTCTACCACCCATTTTAGCTGAAACGCCAAAAAGAGCAGTGAAGGTAGGTGCTGCATCATCCCTACATGGAAACGGGGTGGGGCAGCAGCTCTGGGATGGGAAACAGCCCTCAGTAGCAAGGGGACACTAATGCGACTCCACATAAAACACTGAAAATTGTTAATGCACAAATTACAGAATAATTTTTATTCTAAGTAGACTTGGTCAATTCTCAAACATATATATCAATTTGTAGGGTTTTTTTTTTCAGGTAAAAGTACTCCCTTCTAATGAGGAAATTACACACACATAAATACACAGTGGTGAATGAAATTCATGTAATTAAATCACAAAAGCCACAAAATAGCTGGACCTTTTCTCAAAGTAATTCAGAAATGTTGCCCTAGAGCAGTGAGTGTTAAAGAAAAAGAAGTGGAAACCCCTTCCTCCTGGAATCATTTCCCTCTTATGAAAGATACCATATTTCTTTGTGCAAGATTCTTGCATATTTAAGTCAATTTTATCCCCACCCCTTAGCGTCTTAGGTTAAAATTCTCTATTCTGGTGCTTAAAAAATTATTGTTTCCATTTTTTAACCACGTTAACTGTGAAGGTTTATGCACCTCTTGGTGAGTTCAGTACGGGACTAGGAATGTGTGCCAGAACCCCAAGAATAAATTTACCTGTCCTTTTCCCTTCTGTTCTCTCAAGCCAAAATCATGATTGCAGTAGCTCTGACTGGCATGGCTCTCCTGCCCCCACCACTGACATCACCAAATATGGCTTTGTCTTTCTATAAAAATGATAGCATAAACATAGACTTAAAGACTTCCTTTCCAACTTTATGCCATTTATTTTAATGGCATAAAGCTTTTTTCATATACTTAATTTATATTTCCAATATTCCTGAAAGGCAAGAAGGGGCAGTTTAAATGTTTTTACTGAGTAAATCAAGGGGGTGACTGCATTAAAAAATTATGATGAAATAACCAACATACATACACAAACATCAACTTTTACATTATGGCAAATAGTAATGTAATAGAATTTAGTTCAGGGCTCCAATTCAGAAAAAGAAAGCTTTAAAACATGCTTTCTCTATGAATTTGTCCTCTTTGTTGCTGCAGTTTTTGTGCTTTCATATTATTACTTCAATACAAATTTCATTATAAGGATCTGAATTGCAGTAGAGGATCTGGAAAAAGTTCACCAAAGTACACAAAAGGGCTGAATTGAATTATGAAACGGCTTCACTTGATAAAAGATTGCCCGAGTCAACAAACAGAGCAGAGTTCCTGTTCAAAGGATAGCCACTTTGTCTCCCTGGAATAATGTATTCGTTTGTTCAAAGTTTCCCATGTATAAATAAAGTAAATTACAATTAGAGCTCTTCCTGAAATATTTTCCCTCAGTGCCATATATTAGAGACAATTTACACTTTAAGAGGATTAAATTTTATCAATGTTGAACAATCTTACCAAAAAAAAAAAAAATGAGCTTTGAAAAACTGAGTTAGTCTCTGCTTAGAAAAAAATAAAAGCAGGGTTCCATGCCAGAGCAATGGTTAACAGATGAACTTTTGGGCAACTGGATATGGTGGACGTGTCCCAGACATCTTGTTTCAAGTAGATTTCACCTTAAAATTATTGAGACATATGGTAAATACGTTGGCTTTTTAAGTATAACTTGGAGTTAAGCGTATCTTTGCCAGATGGATAACACCAGTTTTTCAACACAATTTATGAAAACATTCATTTTATAGATATTTATCTTGGGATTTGTGAGGAAAGAAATCACCTGATTGTAATGATTTCATACATCATAAACTGTTCATTGTGTGTCATCAAAGTTTACCTCAGAATAAAATATTCAGAAACTCGTGTGTGTGTGTGTGTGTGTGTGTGTGTGTGTGTGTGTGTGTGTGTGTGTATGTGTGTGTGTGTCCATCCCCTTGCATGCATTACTTGGTATGGACATTTTAGTTTCAATTTTATGTCTGTATTTTATTGTTTAAAATGAGATTAATCATTAAAATAAGACTCATTGTTGCTAAATAAATGAAACTTCTCTTCACAAATTAAAACAGAATTCAAACTGTGGTTAACAAGTGGAAACGAAAACTCAGGAAGAGACCCACTGCTCCCTGAGAGATGAGAGGCATGGTGTTCTGGTTTCTAGGGTCTGATATTGAGCCTCTCAAGTCCATTTTTCTCCAGATTCATATCAAACTCATAGGATATTATAAATTATGAAGGGTGTTTGTTCATTATTGTATACCTACACCTACTATGGTGTCTACACGTAGTTGATGTTCAGGTGCATAAATGGTAAAAAGAAATGTACAGAAAAATAAAGTTTATATATAGAGAGAATTCATTCCGTTTCGTCAAATTCCCACATCTACTATTCAAAGTATCTTGAAGGCCAAGACTTCCATTTCTGACCAAGATTAAATAACACGACCAGATTAACTCTCCCACTTAACGCAAACAATAACAATGGACAGAATACAAGAAACAACAGTTACTGAAGCACTGAACATCAGATAACGAAGGGTAGTAAAACCAGGGACAGGTAGAACAAACAGGATGAGCTTGGTGACTGCCCTAACCTCCTGACTTGAGAGGGTTTCCAGGCCCTAAATAAGGAGGGCAAATAAAGGCAGAATCCAGTGGACTCTTTGTGTTAAGAAGAAGACCAGAGTTTAAGAACAGGAAAGTAGTGGGAGATCTTAGGACAAGGCACCTGGGAAGAGCAAGATACAGAGACAAAGGGGGAGAGACAGAGAAAGACAGAGACACATATCCTGAGCTCTGCGGAAGGATCTCTCAGGTATTCAGCAGAGTACTGACCATTGTAAGCCTATGAGGGAACTCCTACCACCCAGGAAAGAAACATCCAAGAGAAACTCACATCCAGGAGAAACTCTCAAACATAACAAATAAAAATAAATAAATAAATAAACATGCCAAGAAAACTTGGCAGTGCACAGGACTAGGAACAGTACCATTCGTCCTGAAACCTCAACATTCAAAAGGTAATAAGAAGATGCTCAGAGGGCTCTTGTCTTAAGAGTGGAGAAGAATGAGGCCAGGAGTGAGCATGCAGAAGTTCCCATTTGTTAGAAGCAAGACTCAAGTGGTCCATGCTCCAACTCAACTGCATCCAAGAACAGAGTATCCAGGATGTCAGGTTTCTCATTCGGTTTTTTTAATTAGCATGGTTTGAAAACGATGGGGGTGGAGAGATGGCTCAGCAGTTAAGAGCACTGACTGCCCTTGCAGAAGACCAGGGTTCAGTTCCCAGCACCCACATGATGGCTAACAGTCGTCTATAACTCCAGTTTCAGGGACTCCGATGCCCTTTTCTGGCTTCCTCAGACATCGTATGACACAAGAGCACTTATATACATGTAAGCAAAACACTCTCACACATAACAAATAAAAATAAATAAATAAATAAATAAATAAAAAGAAAACAAAGGGTAAAATAGAAACCGGAAAATAAAAAGCCTAGAATTATCCTCAAAGTGTTAACATGGAAATCTTTGTATTTCTACAGTTGTAGGCCGAGTTGCATGTCCCCATACATCTTCGTTGACATCCAGTTTGGTCTCTAATCCTTGAAATGACAGAAAGCTAAAAAGAAACAGGGACAAACAAGCACTGAACAAATGTACTCCTTCACACAGGAAGCTGTTAGGACAGTGGAGACTTCTCTGAGCTCATCACCTCCGAATGTCCCCTACCCCAACGTCAGCACGGTTTCTTACAGGAATGTTTCCAAAACCATGCATGGGCCATGAAATCAAGTTAGTCACAACCAGAAAATTTTTAAATGAAATAGACTAGACACAAAATGTATTTACTACACAAAAGAAACTCATATCAATGTTTAGTTTCAATTAGAAATGCAAGACAATATGCTTATGCATGTCTCTGTGTGTTGGGTAGATGTTTTTATAACTCATAAAAGTTTGAAAAATTCTGCACTGATGGACTCCACACTTCAAGATCTTGTAGCTATCTCAGGTATAGTAAAAAACCAAGAAGACCTTATCCTCAATAGCAAGAAAGCCCTAGGGCAGAAACTATCCTCCCAGGCTGCTAACAACCATGGTATAATAAGGACAAGCTTTAGTGTTAGAGACAAACTCAGTCCGTTAGTCCATCTGTGAAGGAGCTCATGAGTGTACCTTCACTCCTACTCTAGCCTCTCATCTGCTGACATTGTTGTATGGATCCACTGCAGTAATACTTGCAAGATCTTAACATGTTTTCTGGACCACCCAAAACTCTCATAATTAACGCATCTGTGGTTCCTCTGTTGACCTAAGTAAAGACAAAAAATACAAACTGAAATTTTTGCCAGTTTCCTATGTGCCAGGCATGTCAGGAGATCCTACCTAAATTCTATTATTCATGACAACTATAATAACTAAGGTTTCGGTTGCTGGAGGTTAGGCAGGTGAAGCAATATGGTCACAATTTCATAGCTAAGAGACAAGTCCAGGGTTCAGAGGTAGGACTGCTCACTTCAAAATCCTGACAAGAGGATTATCGAAGCACAGTGATGGTGATAATGATGATAAAACAGAAGTAAATGGTCTCTGAAGCTTAAAATTAGAGCCAGGTGGATGGCTCGCATCTATAATCCCAGCGTCCAGGAGGCTGAGACAAAAAGATTGCCATGAGGTGAGCTTGGGTTGCAGAATGAGATTTTTGTCTCAAAGAAGCAAAACAATGCCTAAGACTGTAGTATTTTTCCTTCTATAATGATTTTGAGGGTTTCTGGGGTAGCTATCATCAACACACCAGTGTGGGATCAGGAAGGCAGAGGCACAGGCTGTGTTTGCTTCACTTTCGGTGGCTAGAATGAGAGGAAGCTAATGACTGTGCGTTAGATGAGTCAATAAATCCTTGTTCTAGAAGAGTCTATATTCATACTTGATCTAAAAGATCATGGCACTAAAGTAGTTCCTTGGTCTTTAAAAGAATAAGAATCAGGACTGGAGAGATGGCTCAGAGGCTAAGAATACTTCCTGCTCTTGCAGAGGACCCTGGTTCAGTTCCAGCACCCACATGGTGGCTAATAACTGTCCCCAGGGGATCTGACACACTCTTCTGGACTCCATGGGTATTGTAGGCACAGGTGCACTAACATACATGGCAAAACACGAATACCCATAAAATAAAAATAAATTAAAAAATTAGGAGACTAAGAATCAAGCTAGTGGTACATGAAGACTCCAAAGACCACATACGCAAGGAACCACTTCTTTCTTATAATAGACTACCAACTGTCCCCCAAACTCTGTTTTTTTTAACCTTGCCCTGTTTTACTAGGCTATAAAGGAATAGAGTAAAAAGTATTTGATTTTCCATGCCATTTCTTGGTTCCTGAGAATCAGACCTAGCAGACCAATCGTTGATGTTGGCTGTTACACAACTTAGTACTCAGGAGCAAAATATCCTGTCCAAGCAGAGTTGTTCCCAAAATACAGAACGCAGAGGAATAAATGAAGAAGAAGAGGGATAAGTGTATTACATGAAGGAATTATTTCAAAGCATCAATAGAAATGTGTTTGTAGGAGCTGAAGAGATGGCTCAGCTGTTAAGAGCACTTGCTGCTTGTGCAGAGGGCCCAGGTTCAGTTCCCAGCATCTGCATGATAATTATAACTGTCTGTTACTCTAGTTCCAAGAGATCCGATCCCTTCTGGCTTCCGTGGGCACTACATGCATGTGGTGCACATATAAACATGCAGGCAAAACATTCCTACACAGAAAATAAAACTTTAAAAAGAAAAACAAAGAAATGTTTGTACAACTGAGTACTGTCTTCCGAAGGTGCTAACAACAGCTTTATAATCCTAAAGGAAAGAGTAAGCAACTCTCTCCGTTCAGGTTGAGAACAGTCTTGCTCTGAGGCAAGAAATGGAGCAGATAATCTCGGTGTACCTTTCCTACTTTATCATTGAGTCTTCATAATCAGTGTTTTAAAATTCCATGGAGAAATAAGGAGAATAAGCATTATACGTGCAAGTTAAGGCTGAGAAATGGATGTCTTTCACAAGTGTGTTAGAAACTGGGCATTTGCTTGAGAAGCAGTTCATAGAGAAATTATAGGAGACCAAGGATTTCAGGTCTCTGAGCCTATAATTTTGAATCACTGCCATAGAAAAGAAGTCTATTTATGTCTGGGGGAGCTGAAAATGGCTATGGTAAATGGAAGTTGTATGGTTCATTTACCCCTATAAAGGATTCCATCAGCTTTTCTGTAAGTTGTTATAACTGTATTTGAAAAATGTGAATGTTAAAATAAGATCCAATAGCAACTATCCCAGACAGGATTAAAAGCTGTGTGAGATGGTTTATCATTTTAAAATGCTTGTTAATATGAGGATTTACTAAAGAATCTTTAGTCAATTAGAGAGTTTGTTACAGGAAATTGTTATAAATCTTTAGGTTTGGTTTTCTTTCACAGTTTTCCACCTTTGAGCAGTACAAGAAATTGCTAGGACATGTGTCAGTGTCACCAGCATTGGTAAGTAAGAGTATTTATTATACTTAAGTGTGTGTGCTATTTCATAAAGCAAAATCTAGAAACAAAAGCCCTTTTGATTCCCAAAGCCCAGCTACTAAAATATGAATTTGAGCTATTCAATGCTCAGCTACTTGTTGAAAGCCATCTTCATAATAACTCACAATCTGGCTATTTTATAGCTCCCAGTGATGAATTTATGATAATAATGATATGTCTGGAAAGGCCTATATGAGATATTGTCAAGAATATATAAGAAAGAGTACATTCATCAAAGACTCTTCTGAAACCAAAACGTGCATTTGTTTACATACATACTGCCCATATCTATTTATGAAAAAGTCAATATGCCTGAGATTATTTCTTAACAGGTCGCTTTTCCAGCTGTTGCTCAAGCTGTAGTAAATATAGGACTGCAAGTCACTTGGGATGAAATCACTCTGTGGTCAGAGGCAGACTGAAGGGCCTTTTATTGGAATGACTGTAAACAACTCAGCGGGGAAGAATGGTGATCCTACAATGACACAGCTCAAGTATTATACAAACTGGCTTGGTGATTTGGCTACTGCCCTGTGCCATTGCTCTCCTGTTTGGTATTTTCCTGCCTTCCACAAAGCAAGTTAAATTATATTGACCAAATATGTGTGCACTGAAAGCCCCAGAGAGAGCAAATGCACTTATCTTACCCTCCGAATCTGCAAAAGAAAACAAAACGAAGTGCATTGTTGCCCCAATTGGCAACATACCTTTCAGCTCTAGGAAAATCCCCAGTCTGCTCCTGAAACGTACCTCAAAACTCAACCGGAAAAGCTATGTACTGAGTTTCAACTCTTTAGTTACAGATGCTCTTCTGTGTATGGTGGAGTTACATTTGATAAAACCACCGTAAGTAAAGCATAAATGCATCTCTCCCACAAAGCATCCCAATTTAGCGGCAGAGTACACTGTAAAGAATTGGTTGCTTGCTCTTCTGAAGGGACAACTGACTGAGAGCTGTGGTATACTGCTACTGAACAACATCATGAGTGCTTATGGTACTGTGTGCCACTGACCTGGGAGAAGACTAAAATTCAAAGTGTGGAGTGCGTTTCATTGTTATACCATCACAAAGTAAAAAAAGTTATAGGTTGAACCAGTGCGGGTCAGAATAGATATGCTTTACTACAGACTGTATTTCAGAATTTTTCTGCCAAATAGACTATTAAAGAAATATTTGTCATCTCGGCTCAGCAGGTAAGAACACTGACTGTTCTTGCATAAGACCCAGCTTCGAATCCCAACACTCATATGGCAGCTAACAACTGTCTGTAACTCCAGTTCCAGGGGATCCAACAGCCTCTTCTGTTCTCCGCGGCATTGCACAACATACGTGCACTTACCTTCATGCAGGCAGTACACGCATACACATAAAATAAAAATAATAAATAAAATATTAAAAAAAGAAATATTTGTCATTTCAAAAACTCATACATGCTCCCTTTATGGAAATTGTCACTTTCTGTTATGACAAAAGGTCCCATCCAACCCCCTAATTAAGCAGGGTGACCATGAGGCAGGTCCTCCTACAAAGGAGCAGTGGTACCAGGAATCTCAAATTTGCATTACAATTCTGTTAATTCCTTAATCTCTTTCCTAATATCATTCTTAACTTTGGAAACATCTTGACAAAAAGAGGATTAAAGACTTCCTAATAGGAGAAAATAACGTGTGGTCTCCAGAGGGCCATCTGGCTGTTCAGTTGCAACACTGGTAACCTGGTAACAATGTGAGACACTACAGGTCTTTTGACTCTTGAGAGTCAAAATAGAAAGGCATTTGGCCACTCCACCTACCATAACTGAATTCATGCAAGCCATATACGGTTCTCCTCTTTTCTTGAACTCATTTACTTCAGTTTCTTTTTGATACGGTGAGGCATTTAGCCGTTAAAATATGCCCCAGTGCTTACATGAAAGCCCTGGAGACTGGAAAGCCAGCAGCAAAGGCATGTCTCTGCAGCAATCTAAGTAACATGATCTGCTGGTATCTGATCAGTTCTTTTGACAAGGGACTGCTGAACACTAGTTCTGACAGCAAATGTAGCAGAGCTTTATAGAAGAACAAAAAAGTGAATTACTTGGAAGATTGCATATAGTAAGTAATAAAACCCTGAACATCTGGATTTTAGCTTTCCCAGTCAGAAGAGTTTGGGACTGGTACTTTTTTCTCCCTGCTTTTGAATGCCTTGATACAAGTCTGAGATAAATGAGTAAAATATTTGGTCAGTTACCCTATACAAATTATGCTTAAAATTGTAATGAGTTGGGATAAATGGAAAACGTCATTAGTTATTCCTTCTCTCCTAGAATCTTCTCTCCTAGAATCAATTCTTCTTCTTTAGGGGGAGGGACAAGAGCAATGGCATTTGGAAAGCTCTTTCAAGGAGTTTTCATTCATTACTATGACCCTAATATAACTTCATGAGGTAGAGAAATTAGACATCACTATCTCTATTTTACAGATGACGAAACCGTGGCCTATCAAAAGCTGTATGATCTGTGCACGGCCCCAGCAACACAAATAGTACCTTTGTGTGGGTTGTGAGAGATTCCCCTTTCTCCCGACCACTGTCTCTCCAGAGCTCTAGCCTGGGTTGTGGGCTGGACATCAGCCTCCACATACCACTTTGTCTATGGACAAACTGCTGTACATGGAGGTTCTGGTCATACAGCCAGTAAGTGGTCTTGCAGGACCTTGCAGATCTGTATCCTGTTCTCAGTCAATCCTACCTCCACACTAAGGTTACAGAACACTTCTTGTCCCCTATTTTGAGGATGTTAGATATGCTAAATAAGAATTATATGAAGTCAGGCATGTATATCCAGCACTTCAGAGGCTGAGGCAGGAGGATCACTGAGAGTTTAAGGCCAGTCTGTGCTGCATAGTGAGGTCATATCAAAAAATGACTTTGACTTGATAAGCATATAATAGAGTGAATGAAATAGGGCAAGTGGTGGTAAGGGAGGGCAGCTAGGGGAAGAATGTCTAAATATTGTCAAAATACAGTGTATGAAATTCAGAAAAAAATTCAATAAAAAATAAAATTAAATTAAAATGGAAAAATGAATGAAGTAAAGAAAGGACGATCTCTTCTTCGCATCCCGTTAGCTCTGTCCCATTCCTAGGTGGACATAATCCTGCATCTTTTCCTGAAATTAGTTCAGAAGCACAGAAGATATTTCCACATTCATTTGGGAGCTTGGAAGTTTTGCCTCATTTTGGTTTTCTATGCATGTGTGTGTGCATGTATTTTTGTGTGTTTTAATTGCTGTGCTTATTTTTAAGGTATACTTTCTGGACAATCCCTAAAGTTTCTACTTAGACTAAAATTCTATAAAATTGTTATTTCCTATTGCTGAAATTCTAAACAAATAGCAAAAACAATCTGACATGCGAGCATCTTTAATAAATGTTCTACGTTTTAGTGGAACCCTTTAGAACGGTCCATCCACTGGTGATCAGATCTTTTATTGCTCAGCTTTTAGGTCCAAAAATAAACATTCACTCATTTGAAAGCCATGAGTTGGAATATAGCTTAGTGATAGAGCTATTTCCTACCTTGAGATTATGGGGTGATTCCCAGAACTGGAAATAAAAAATAAAATAGAGAAGGAATGAATAAAATAATTTGCTTATTGCCGGGTGTGGTGGTGCACGCCTTTAATCCCAGCACTTGGGAGGCAGAGGCAGGCAGATCTCTGTGGGTTTGAGGCCAGCCTGGTCTCCATAGTGAATCCAGGACAGCTGGGGCTACAGGTAGACCCTGTGTCAAAAAAAAAAAGAAGAAGAAAAAAAATTGCTTATTAATAATTTTGAAAAGTGACTCTCAGAACATGTGATCCAGTTGAATGTTTCCAGTTACATGTCTGTAACCTGAAATGTGACTTTTCATAAACATTTTATTTGTGGTTCTGCTCAATAAATGCATTAAGTAGATATTTAAAAGTGAAGCTCTCCTTTTACAATTTAAACGCTCTCTTAATTATATACATGTAGATGCTTTAGTAACCACCTTTAAACACTTAGACAACCCTGCCTTTTGTTAAAGCAAAAAGTCATTATGGATGGGGCTTTGACATTTTATGTTGAAATCGTTAGTATGTGGTTGGTGGCTTCTATCATTTCTTCCCCGTGAACTGTCGGCATCTACTGAAGAAGTCAGGCTGTTTGGTAATGGTGTACGGTACACTCACCTTCACCCTCACCACAGCTTCAACTGCACTGTGTAATGATAGAATATCTAACCCCATACATATGACCACTGGTTTCAAAGTATTGGTTGATTTGATTTTTCTAGACGTATACCATTGCTGGATTGGGATCTGGACTAACAGAAGCCATCGTGGTTAACCCTTTTGAGGTAGTGAAAATTGGTTTGCAAGTCAATCGGAACACATTCACAGAGGTAACCATACCATTTAGTGTTTTCTCACTATTAAAAGAATATTAAAATGTATATATATTTATATTTATATTATATATAAAACTATCCACCCAACCTTTATGAACTTATTAAAGCTATAGTCCAACATCATTAAGAAAGTAAAGTAAGCCAGGCATGGTGGCACACGCCTTTAATCCCAGCACTTCTGGAGGCAGAAGCAGGTGAGTTTGAAGCCAGTCAGGTCCATATAGAGAGTTTCAGGGGAGCCAAGGGATACGTAGTGAGACCCTGTCTTAAAAAAACAGAAAACAGGGCTGGAGAAATGGCTCAGCGGTTAAGAGCACTGACTGCTCTTGCAGAGGACCCAGGTTTGATTCCCAGCACCCACGTGGCAGCTATGAACCGTCCTTAACTCCAGTTCCAGGGGAATCCGAAGCCCTCTTCTGACCTCCACGGCATTGCACGACACGGGTGCACTCACATGCATGCAGGCAATACACGTATACACATAAAATTAAAAAAAAAAAAGAAAAAAAATCAAAAAAGAAAAAGTTAAATGTCTTCCAGAAGAAAAATGCTAAAAAGTACGCTAAGATGTGATGGGCAAACGTGCTTAGATTTTTTTTGTTTTCAAGCTCTATAATGACTTTCTGGGCTTTTCCCAAAACCCCTTCACACAGAACCAGTGAGGTGATATTATTGTTCTTTTAGAAAGACGAAGTCATTTTTTTAAAAATGACCCCATTCCTTTCCCCACCCCACCCATCACCCTCCCCCAAAGTTTCTGATAACCTATCAAAGTTGCCTCTGAGTTAAATCTGAATGAAGGAGTTACTAAACCTGTGTGGACGTCACCACTTGGACATTTAATCATGACGCACAATGTTCCATGGAGACAGCGTCCCTCAGCGTGAGCCTTCACTTCCTTCGACTTGCCTGATAATTCCCTTTAAACTGCCAAGTCTAACTTGTTTTATTCTTTGGGATACCAAACACAGGTGGAGGAAATGCCAAGGGCATTAGCATCGCAGGTCCCTTCCTGGGATTGTAAGTCCGCGAGTGGGTAGCATGTGGTGTAAACTGGTTTGGCGTACCTGCTGACCTGGCTTTTTCTGTAGAAAAGCACCTCTGCCTACTACTTCAGCAGCTGCTAATGGGTGGAGACGCCCTCACCCCGAAACCCACTTCCTGCCTGCTGATACCGCTTCAGTGCTCCCTGGCAGCTTCTTGCGCAGGGAAATGGGGGAGAGGGGCCCTACTTACCTGTGGCTGCCAAGACCCCACCCAGGGAGGCTGGGGGAAGGGTTGGGCTGCTGTAACAGATGGTATCTACTCAGATGAAGTCGATCCAAATTCTGAGAGAATTTGTGTTCTTGAGTTTCAGAAGGTTTTTGAACGTCAGAAAGGATTGAAAAACATCTTTGTAGTTTCTGTTTATGATCTGTTGTCTATTTTTTCTGGAACAAGGGAAAATGAAGGCGAGGAATGGGAGAAAAAGAAAGACAGAAAGAAATGTTTTTCAAATGCTCCATCAATGTGGAGTATTTAAAACAGTTCCCATGGAATCTGTCCAAGGAAAACGAGTTTATTAGACTGGGAAAATTACCAGCAAGAAGAAAATTGTGGAGCTCACTACCCAATGCCTCGTTTTACCCACTGGGAAGCTTGTTTGGAAGCAGCAGTGAGGGAGCTAAGGAATAAACAGGCTGCGGTTTTTGTCCAGGCAGCATGTGACTACAGGAACAAAACTGGGACAGAGCAAGGAATGCTCACAAGAATGAATGTACAGCACTCTGGTTTGCGCCTAGTGTTCCTTCTCTCTCTCCTGCGCCTAGTGGCTCTACACGGAGTCCAAGTAAGCACTACTTGTGCATGTGCAATGATCTGCCAGAGCATGATAAATACTCTGCCCATCTAACTGCTGCATGTGTACGCGCTCCAGGTCCATTTGCATGAGTGCAGGCTGTGTAAACCGGGTATCTCCATCATCTTTGTGTGGGGTTCAGGGAGCTGCTTGGAGTCATTTCTTTCGCAGTCTGTTGAACTGAACTTCATCACATGCTTCTTAGAATAAAATCTATTTGTCTCATTATGAAGTATTTAATAAGCTTCAACAAGTCTGAACTTAGCAACTAGTAATTATAGATCATATCCATCAACATGTGTTTACAGTAACGCTCAGAATTCAGCTGAACTGAGGTTTAATTTTGATGTGGTGCTTTAAAGGCAGTAAAGGACAAATTGAAAACATCATTTGCAGTGAGTGGTCACCCAGCATAAAGTAATATGGCTGTGTTTATTGTTAAAAATGAATGAATAAGGGCCTGAGAGATGACTCAGCAATTAAGAGCACTGGCTGCTCTAGTAGAGGACCTGGGTTCCATTCCCAGCACACACATGACAACTAACAACCATCCATAACTCCAGTTCCAAGGAATCCGACACCTTCTTCTGACCTCCACAGGCATTACACAACACAGGTGCACTTACATACATGCAGGCAATACAGTCATACACATAAATAAAAATAATAAAATATTTTTTAAAATAGATGAATAAATTAAATGTAAGAGAGGCAATATGACAAGAATAAATTTTTGGCCTAGTTGTTTAAAAAGAACTAGTAGTTATTTTGCTGCTGTTTCATAGGTAATTTATTTAGAATTCATTAATCCCAAACCCTTACTCCACTGACTAGCATTTTGTTTTATATGACAAGGGTATACCCCTTTGTTAGTCTCTACCCATGTTGCTTTAATTCTAGTGTTACATGCACTAACTTCATGTAACACTGAAGTGTGTGAAGTATGTATATGGCCAAGAATAAACATTGATCCTTTACTTTAAGACCTTGTAGACTGTCAAGTAGGAAAAGTAGGAAGAGAAGGAGCATGAAGAGGAGAAGAAAGATGTTCACTTAAAGCCCATCACATTTAAAAACCTTGAATCAATTTAAAGTTTTATCTACTTTCCCCACATTCTCACCAGCATCTGTTGTCATTTGTTTTCTTGATCAGAGCCATTCTGCCTGGAGTGATATGGACTCTCAAAGTGGTTTTAATTTGTATTTTCCTGATGGCTAAGAATGTTGACCATTTAAAAAAATACTTATTGGTCATTTGTGTTTCTTCTTTTGACAACTATCTGTTCATTTCATTAGCTTATTTATTGATTGGCAGTGTTTTTTTTAATTTGGTGTTAATTTTTGCAGTTTTCTACATAACCTAGATAACAAACTCCTGTGTGAAGTAAAGCTGGTAAAGATTTTCTCTAGCTCTGTAGGCTGTCTGTTCATTCCTTGAATAGTTTCCTTTGCTGTGCAGAAACGTTTGATTTTTGTGTTGTCTCACTCGTTGGTTCAGAAAGTTCCTGCCTAACCTGTAACGTCAGGTGGATCCCTTTGTTTTCCTCTCTCCATTTCAGAAGGGCTTAAAATCTCTAATTATTCTTTATTTATTTTGTGTAGGACGAAAGATATGACTCTAATTTCATTCTTCTACAGGTGGCTATCCAGTTTTGCCAGCAAAGGTGTTGAGTAGGCTTTTTTCCAGTGTATGTCCTTGATGCCTTTGTTGAAAATTAGGTGGCCACTAGCTGTGGGAGTTTATTTCTGGGTCCGTTTCTTCTATTCCATTGGTCTACTACCTATGCTAGACCTGCTTTTTTCGGTACCGTGCTGTTTTTACCATTATAGCTCTGTAGTATAACTTGAGAAACCCTTATCTGCTGTTGGTAGAGGTGTAAGCCAGTGCAATCATTACAGAATGCAGTATGACAGCGCCTCAAAAAATTAAAAATAGAACTACCATATGATCCAGGTATACCACTCCTGGGCATATAGACAAAGGACTGTAGATCCTAACACAAGGATACTTGCACATCCATGTTGTTTTTATTATTCACAATAGCAAGAAAATGGAACCAGCCTAGATGTCCATCAGCAAAAGAATGATAATAAAAATATGGCATGCGAATTTTACCTAACTACAAAGAACACGGAAATTATGAAAGTAGCAGGAGAATGGATGGATCTGGAGAATATTATATTGAGGTGGCCCGGTCTCGGAAAGCCCGAAATGTCATGTTTGCTCTCACACACAGATCCTGACTTTAATGTTTCATGTATGTCAGTAAAGGGGCGCCGAAGTGGGTATAGACTGTGGAACTCTATAGGAGGCCACGAGAGGGGGATAAGAGGGGCATATCGGGGGAAAAGGTTATGTGTGACATGGAAGTGGGAAGAAGAGTATTGGGAAAGGGAGGGCACCAGGGGGAAAAGACTTAAGGTAGGGAGGGGAGCAACAAAAGAAAACTTTGTTCAAAGAATGCGTGAGGAACCTAACTATCCGTAAGGGTTACATTTTTAAAATCTATCAACTATAAAAATAATGAATATTTATGTTAGAAAACATCAGAAACATCTAATTATCTTTCTGCATATAATGAAAATGTAGAAAAACATGAAAAATGATTCAGACTCTAGAGCAGTGCTGGTTCATAGAAACATAATATGAACCACAGTTTTTTAGTGGGTAGGTAAAAAAAGTGATGAGAAATAGGTGACCTTGATTAAATACCATATTCTACTTAACCCAATATATCCAAAATACTTGTAGAAAATTATCATTTTTAAATTAACTTTAGAATTTTAGATTTAACAAAATAAAATGCTTACCCCTCTATCTAAAAAGTCTTCATCATTGTCACACAAAAGTGTTCACACAAAGCCTGGCAAATAGTAGGCACTCAACCAATAGTAACTATTTGTAGATTTGAGTTGATCATATAAATTCTCCAGTTTAAGAGACAGATTTTTCTTGAACTACTCCACCCATTAATACTGAGCAGTTGCAGCCACCTCCAGGGATGTGAACAGAGACAACTTACTGAGTGGTGGCCAGTCGTCTCCCTCTTGTCCCCTGTAGGCCACCAGCACCATCTAGACTCTGCTGCTTAGTTTTTGTCAACTTGATACAAACTGAGTCACTTGGGGAAAAGGAACCTCAGCTGAGGAAACTGCTACCATCAGGCTAGCTTGTGGGCCTATCTGTGAGACACTTTCTTAATTGTTAATTGATGTAGGGGGCCCAGCCAACTCTGGGTGGTGTTGTCCCTAGGCGGATAGCTCTGCGCTGTATAAGAAAAGTAACTTATAGCAAGCCAGGGGATGCAAACCAGTAAACAGTGGTCCTCCATGGTCTGTGTTTCAGTTCCTGCTTCCAGGTTCCCACCTTGAGTTCCTGCCCTGGCCTCCCTCAGTGATGGACTGTCACTTGGAGATATAAGATAAAATAAACCCTTCCCTCCCCAAGTTGTTTTTGATCAGAGTGTTTTATCACAACAGTAAAAAAGCAAACTAGAACACAGACTGAATTCTTGTTACTTCACTTTACTTACTTTGTTTATAACTGATATCTAATTGTACAGATTTATGGAATACAATGTAATATTTCAATATATACATACATGGCATAATAGTCAAATCAGGTTATTTAGCATGCATACAATGTCATGTATTTAGCATTTATTGTGATACAAACATTCAAAATCCTCTTTTAACAATTTTGAAATATTGAATCCAATATTGTTTACATAGTCTCCCTATTATGCAACAGAAAACTAGAATTTATTCTTTCTATCTAACTGTACTATAGAATTTCCTCAGAAGTTAAAAGCAGAATTATCATTTTATCCAACAATTTTCATAATAAGCATATTTTTAATGAAAATGAAACAGTATGTCAAAGAAACATCTTAATTTCTACATTATTCATAAAATCAACCTGTGTCCATCAACCAATGAATAAAGAAATGATGACACACATATTCAAAATGGAATAGTATTCAGCCATAACAAGAATTAAGAAAGAAGAGGACTGATGAGCCTAAACTTTCACCAAGGCTGGAGCAGCCTGTTTTCAAGCCTGTTAACAAGGTCTTTGAATTCCAGTGCAGGTCCACTGTCATACACAGTAGTATCTCAGTCTGTTCGCTGTGAATAGCAGCGCAAATTAGAGATGAAGCTGGCATCTGAGGTCGCTTGGGAAGAATTCTTTCACAATCAAGATATTCATCCTGTGGAATAGTGCATGCGAACATGGATTCTCATCACGCCTTGGTAGTCACTTCACGAGGCGGGTTCGTAAACAGCTGAGCTCCTTTTCAGTCCTTGCACCTACCAGTCGTGGTGGAGCGCAGGTATGTGGGCTACAGGCAGAAGGGCCAGCTGCCTCAACGCCCCTAAGGAAAGCAGAGCGGCTTTGCGCTGCAGCCAGGTCGCTCTTGTCCTACCAACTGTGTGTTTCCCACGCAGTTTACGTGCCTTGCTGCCCTCACGTCTTGATTGAACTGCCGTGGAATCCAACACAGGTTATTTTGAGTTTTCCTACTTCCTCAGCCTGAGGTGGTGAATCAATGTGATCTTTTGAACATGAAATTTTCCAAGTTCCCACAGCTGTGAGGGACTCTGCTGCAGTGGAAGAGAGCCTAAGAAAACAGCAGGGCATGTACACTTGCTACTACGCTTAGCATCTTCTAAGCAATGGCAGAGTGCTGAAAACGGAGCGTTTAGGACTTCCACAGTCTCCAGAGCACAAAACGTAGTCTTGAAGGCGGTATGGGGTGCAGGTGAATGTTCTCTTGGCCATGGTTGGAGGGCATCACTAACAAACGGCTGGAATACGTCTCTCTGAAGCATGGGGTCCAGGGCTAAGGGCCACCTACCTGAAGTCCAACCGCAGTGCTGGCCGAAAGCAAAATCACTTTGCGATGTTCCTGACAGCTCAGTGATGAGAACTAGTGCTATTCTCAACAGACCCTCAGGCAGGGCAGATACTGTGCCCGTTCCAGCTGCCCTGGTTGTCCTCTGCAGTCTAACAGATTCTTTAGCCAGTCAGAAGTATGTTACCCACGAAATATGCCTTCCCACCCAGTTCAACCATAAACTATTCCAGAAATGTAAAGGAAATTGTGGTTGTTTTGGTTCCTGATAAAGTAGGCCTCATATTCTTATGGCTTGTGTATAAAATATTTCGCCAGGTGTGCTTGTCCTGTCGCCGCTCTGTTAATTTCCACCATATCATTTAGACTATAATTCCTGCCACACTTCCAGCAATCCCAGTGCCAGAACCTTGACCAGCATCTTAAAATTCGCAGCAAGTAAAGAAAACTGGTCTCTAATTTAAATATGCTTGACTTTCTGCGGGGAGCAAAGTAATCACAGTTTGTCATGCTCTGGTTTGGTTCAGTGGGTGTAAAAACATATTCAGATAAAATCGAAATAGACCCAAATTTCCCCCTGTCCTTCAAGTTAAACCCAAGTAAAGGGTTATTCTGGTTTGTAATCTCTTTGGCTTAGAACTAAACTTGCCTGAGGATTTCTGTATTGGAGATGTGTTGTCATCCAGTCTTGCCAAAAGTGAGACTTTGTAGCTTGTCCTTTGTACCTTTCTCTCCTCTACTTGGATGTATTGATTTTATTTGTATGTTTACAAGAATTAGATACCCCTATCGCTTGTGCTAAGCTAAGCAGTGTTTGGCATGCTCTCTGCTAGCCTGGAAAATGTGACTTTCTCCCCAGGAGCAAAATCCTGTATGAATTGTTTCCCAGTTTTTCTCTGCTTTGAAATCTACTTCAAAGTTATTATTTGGCTAAAGGGTTATTTTCCTTCCCTTGAGGTCTATAGGATTTGCCTCTGATGTGTGGCTGGGACACAGGTTTTCCTTCTACTCTGTCATTTTTGTCTTCATTACACAGGAACATAATCATTCTCACCCCAAAATATTAAACTAAACCTTTAGAAAACGGAAAAGGCCTGTTTTGCCTTTATTTAGTCTTTAAAGATGTCCAACCCAAAAAAGGAATAATTAGTCTCCTACCTACTTGATGTATAATTATAATTTTAAGGCTTGATGAACAGATCGTAAATGGGTAATTGATGGTGAATCTTTAAAGATAATTTTTTAATTAGTTCAAGGTTAGCTTGTGGTTTTTGGATAACACTGCTAAATATAGTCCCTCATACTTCATTCTGGAAGCTTAATAATCTAACAGAGACCAATTAGATCACATGTAATATCACAAAGCTTAGTGATTACTTTCTCTATAGATAATCAGCAAATGTTTTATTGAACTTAATTACATTAGGGTCAACATAAGTAGAATATATATTTTGTGATCAGCTCTTTCAAGAAAGAAGAAAGGCAGGGCTGGACTGATGGCCCAGCGGTTAAGAGCACCGACTGCTCTTACAGAGGACCTGGGTTCGATTTCCAGCACCCACATGGCAACTAACAACTGTCCATAACTTCAGTTCCAGGGGATCCGACACCTTCCTTTGACCTCCATGGGCATTGCGTGGCACTGGTACACTTGCACACATGCAGGCAATATACTCATATGCATAAAATAAAAATAATAACTTTTTTTTTTAAAAAGAGAAAGATAAAAGAAGTTGGGTTACATGGAGAATGAGTGTATGACTGTGTGCACAGAGTATGGAAATCCAGCATTGTCGATGTTCATGATGATGTATCAAGTTCAGATTTTTCTTGCATTACCATGTGAAACTGCCTGGCAACTGTTCAGCACTAAGTTCTTTTCAGCCTATGATGCTTAAGGGCAGAAAGAATTATGCCTATGAATCCATTCCTATAGTTACCTTTCAACAATGCCTAAAGGAGCAGCCAAGTTGCCTCTCTATTATCATTTATAGAAAATAGACTTCAGTCTTCCACTCCGTTGTGCCAGGAACTCGATTTTTGCTTTCAAAAAGCAAGACTTTGAAGTAGTGGTGATAACTCCCATTTACAGAACATCTATGTGCCAGAAGCTGCGAGATGTCTTGCATGTTTTTTCCCTCCTAATATTTTATTTTTTATGTGTATGAGTGTACTGCCTACATGTATGTAAGTGTACCCATGTGATGCAATACCCATGGATGTCAGAAGAGGGCATCGCATCGGAGCCCCTGGGTACTGGGAACCAAGCCCAGGTCCTCTGCAAGAGCAGACAGTGCTCTTAACGGCTGAGCCATCTCTCCGGCCCCTTACTTAATATTTTAAAATGTGTTCTAAACATTTATAAATTAATAAAGTAATATATATTGTTTTTCACAAATCAAGAAAAACAGAACTAAAGAAAGAAAAGACCATTGACCACTTCTTCCACCACTTTCTCTAATCACACTGCAGGTCACCATGTGAACTGATCCACTTTCCAGTGCCTACACCCAGTATTTCTGTAGAGTTGGGGCTTTGTTCCTATTTGTAAGAGGGAAAATAAGACCCCTTATGTTAGTAGTCCTAAGGAACCGATTAACCATGCTGCTTTTGTTGTAATAAATAAACCCGAATAACCAAGAAGCTCGAGGAAAGTCCAGAGAAAGTATCTCTGGAGCTTTGATGAAGCCAGCCTCCTCTGGTGGGAGCCCCCATCCACATCACCGTCATCTCCCTTCATGCTCTGCCAGCAGTGCGGGGATGGCATAGTGTACCGCAGGCATGCTCCCTCATGAGCGATTACTGGACAGCAGCTTGGTGTTGACATAGCTTTGTGGCTCAGCATCTGGGAGGGTTTGTTGACATCAGATTATCCTCCAGTCACAGATCTGTTCATCTAAAGCAAACTCAAAATGGAATGTAACTGCATTTGGAGTGTCTTTTTGTTCATAACCACGCCCTATTAAAATAAACTTTAATAATGAATCAGTGAAATATCTAAGCTAAAATAAATGTGTGTTTTAAGCCCAATTCCTTTCACTTACATTTTATTCTCAAATGAAAGGAAAGTTTTTCTTTTTTCCTTTTTTCAAATTTATGAAAATACTTCAAGACTTCATTTAAGTAATGAAAATTATAGATGATCATCTCCCTCCTAAAGAGCCAACATATTTTCCTATTTAAATGTATCAACTAGGCTTCCCCTTAACAAAGCAGTATTCTCTGAGGGTCCACTCATATAGATCCTTGATCCCGTGGGTTATCGTTCTTTCCACTTTGCTTTCCAGCCACATGATGAAATCCAGTGCAACAGCAATGCTCCCTTGGCATTAAAATGCAATACCATTCATCTTGCCATCGGAAGCAGGTCAAGGAACACACGTGAAGTGTGCTGTCCTTTGACTTGGTGAGCTTAGAGCTCTTCCTTGGCCTTAGAGATGGAGAAATCTAGATCCACCAGAGGCCTGAACTATTGGCCACACTCTGATGGCTATTTATCCAGGGAACAATGCCTAAAACCTCTGCCTGTGATCTCACAAGCTAATCAGAGCCAACTATGGTCAGTAGTTGAATGGAACTACTCCAGAAAAAATAGCTCAGGCTGCCATAAGTCATCTTAGTGATGTGTTAGTAGTACTGGGCTCTCAGAGAAGAAGGAATCAGTGCCCCAGAGTGGCACCTGGGAGTACTGTTTAGGCGAAAGACCTTTTTCTCTTTGTGTGTGTGTGTGTGTGTGTGTGTGTGTTCTTTGCACTTTTAAAATTTGTTATTTGAATAAATGTTATTGTGTGTGTTTGAGATTTCCAAGATAATTCTTTGGAATACATATAGATAATAAAAAAGATACAGGGTTATAGAGATGTCTCAGCAGTTAGGAGCACTTTCTTACCTTCCAGAGGACTGGAGTTCAGCTCCTAGCACCCATATCAGATGGCTCACAACTGCCTATAACTTTAGTGCCAGAGGATCAATGCCCTTCTGGCACCACAGGCACAAACAAACATACAGGCACACACACATATGCATAAATAAAAATAAAATAAATATTTAATGAAATGCAATGGTGACTATACTGAAGAAAATTCATGTATCATCTTACATGGTTACTTCTTGTATGACAAGAACAACCAAAATAGACTTATTTAACAAAACTCCCGGCACAATACAACTTCATTAACTGTGATGCTCATACTGGGCCTCAGATGGCTGGTTTATTCCTCCTATACACCTGCACGCCGTATCTTTTGACCTACAGTCTCTGGCTTCCTATCCCCTTCCCCCTCCTGGTCATCCTGGCTTTATTCTTCATCTCTTGTCTATTTGACCTTTTGGTTTTGGTTTTGGTTTTAGACTTCATTAGATCATGCAATATTTTCTGTGTTTTGGTTTAGTTCACTGAGGTTCTCTTTTGATCAAACCTCTTGAGGACTGTTTAAATAGAAAATTTATTTTGTATTCCATAACCCTTGTGGAACCCTTTGATGGGTATATGCAAAAAATGTCAACCTAGCTCTCCAAATAAAAGCCAAAGCAAAATATATGTATTCCATTTCTAGAATATGAGCAAAGCACTGTACTAGACCTTTATTAGCATAGTGTATGGGCTATAGACACTCAATATATGTATGAAAGAACATTAGCATTTGGCAATAACTGAAGTCAAAATTAAAGAAGACTTTGGGCCTACTCGTGCCTGTAACCTCAGGACTGAAGAGCCTCCTGGAGGATTGCTGTGAGTTCAAGGCTGGCCTAGGATACATAGTGAATTCCAGGTCAACTTGGGCTGCAGTCTGAGACACTGTCTTAACAACCTCTTAAAAAAAGAAAAAGAAGAAAAGAAGGAAGGGAAGGATAGGCTTTTAATTACTTCAAGTGGAAGCACTGTCAGGTCCTGGTGAACTGGAGACTTCTGTGAACCGTTGGTGAGAGAAGCGTGCCCTCCTGACCGGCCTGTCTCCCACTCCATTGGTTCTCCTGGCTGGCAGCGCTGAGGCCATTGGGGAAAGGTGTGTTGAGGAAAGTTAGAATGCAGTTTGGCCCACAGTTGGAAACTAAATATGAAAATTGGAGTGAATCTAAATTTCACAAAGAAATTGACCTATGCTGGGTTGGATAATGTTGGAATCATTTGGCTGGTGATGCTAATCAGTCACCATTTTGTTTTGAAATGGAAGCCCAGTAATCAAATAAGTTTAGTAAAATTCCTTGTGTTTACAGAGATCTAGTCAAAATGTTCTACATTTTACTATTTAAGCATCCTAGTGGAAGTTGTGTTTTGACTTTCTAATTGAATATTTGCTTACATGTGTGTGACACAAGATCCCTGAATGAAGCAAAATAGAGTCTATCATACTTCCAATTTTTGTAAAGTCTTGGAATTCTGATTTCTCTGTTTCCAAAAACTCCAGATTGCCAAAAAAACATAGATGTATTGTTATGTGTCTGTTACTTGCCTTGGCCAGCTTACTGAACTCTGCAGATCTAATCATTTATTATAAGAATGAGCATGAAAAGAACAGCACTGGTTTAGATGAAGAATTCGGGGTAAGTCAGTTGTCTTCGGCATTCACACTGGGAACATTGTTTGGCTCTCCTTCGCTTCCTCACTCCTCCCCCACTCAACAAGAATGAAACATGATGATGTACAGTACTTGCTGTCCACCCTACAGGGTTGTTGAGAGACTCAAGTTAACATATGGGATAGCAGAACTGGGTAGAGTGTTCAGAGGTCTCAGTTTGAGTTCTGACATTACCACCTACACTGAGGTCTTGGACAAGTAACTTCTAAGCCTTAGTTTCCTCATCTGTTAAATGGGGTAACACAATTACATAATGTATAGAGCATTTAAGATAAGGGTAAGTCTGGTGAGTACTGTCTGTGTTCCAGTTTCCTGATAACATACATGAACGTGTTCCCTACAGGTATGTGGTAGAAGCTCTGCTTGTACGCTTCTCCAGTCCAAACTTTCTCTCCCAGTGATCCTTACTTCCTAATCATTTGCCAAGTGGAGAGTTCTTACCAAAGATAGTAGCCCTGAGGGATAGGAAAGAGGCCCATTTGTAGGATCTGCGGCAGAAAGGAGCATAGGCAGGGCACTGAAGTGAGGCACCAGGCCTGGAGAGGTTGCGGGCAGGGCACTGAAGTGAGGCACCAGGCCTGGAGAGGTTGCATTTGGTTGGGCCTCAGGGAAGATCTGTTATCTTACATTCTGCATGCATTTCTGGTGGACTTTATCTGGGGAAAGGGGAGGGCAGCCAGAAGGAGCGAGAAGAAACTCATTAAGTATACCTTCTTCTCCCTCAGATCAGCTCCATCTTGCTGCTGCCTCAAACTCTTGAAGAATTCATATTTTCTATTTGTTATTATAACTCTTCTGATTGTCAGCAGTGATTGCCATTACCGTATACAAGTAAATATACGGTGACTAAGTGGTTGACTTATTTTCTTGACAACAATCCCATAAGTAAGATTTTATTATTCTTATTTACAAGTAAATGACATGAAGGTAAATCAGAGAGAATAAAATATTTGCCAAAGTTAGTAAATGGTATTGCTGAGGCTCAAACCTGAAGCTGTCTGACTCCAGCTCCTAGTCTATTTCCTTCTGATGTACTTAATTATTGACAATTACAGTTCAAATGCAACAAAGCATGGGTGAAAAATCTATGAGTCACAGTTTCTTATATCCACCCAGCACCATGCCAGTGAAACCCATAGAATAATCGATCAACGAACACCCTGTGAATGTCTCACTAGATCACTTTTTTTTTTTTTAACTCTTTTGGAGACAGGGTCTCCCTGTAGCCCCAGCTGTCCTGGAACTCACTATGTAGACCAGGCTGGCCTTGAACTCACAGAGATCCACCTGCCTCTGCCTCCCGAGTGCTGGGATTAAAGGCGTGCGCCACCACGCCCGGCATAGATCATGTTTTAAGATGATGAGAAAAGATGCTATCCAAACTGCTGTTTCGCTTCAGTCATCTCAGTTCTAATGATTCAGAAAACTATAGTTTCTAAACAGTAGAAACACCTCTAGACTCTTTTGAGGCAGGATAGTATTGGTATTGGCATTTTCAAGAATGCCCAGTGAGGGGCTGAAGAGATGGCTCAGTAGTTAAGGGTACTTGCTGCTCTTGGAGAGGACCAGAGTTTGGTGCCTAGCACCCACATGGCAGCTAACAACTTTCTGTAACTCTATTTCCATGGGATCTGATGCCCTCTTTTGGCCTCCATGGGCACTACATGCATGTGGTACACTTACTTCCAGGCAAAACACTCATACACATAAAATAAAAATAATAACTAAATAAATAAATAAAAATTAAAGAATGTCCATTGTGTAGACCCTCGATGTCCTCGGAATGCCCTCCTGCCCTCCCTTGGGACCTTAGATGAGGGAAGATAGAGAGGGAGAGAATATCCCTACCTGGGTCAGTCTGTGCCCAGACACCCTACTTTCACCATACTCTTCCCCGCTCAGTGAAATACCTCCTTTCCTTCCCCGCCTCTACACTGCCTTCCTCAGACCAAGGAGGCAATGTGTATGTAGTTTGCTTATCACCTCCCGGGCTTTCCAACAGACAGAATCTTGTGTACACCTTGCCCTCGTTGCTTTGGAAAACTAATTTGGGTTTGTAGTTAGCATACCAAAGCACACATGAAGAAGTCCCACACTGTAAAACAAACTTTAATAAACTGTGAGAATTTGCTGAGTGCCTGTCTGAGATGTCTTCTGTTACTTCAAGATACACTCTTACATGGTATTTTCACATTATAAAGAAGGCTTCCTTCAGCTTAAGATAACTTTTTGTAACTACTCTTAAATAAAAATGATAAAACTAAGTGTAGACTCATAGCTAGTTTGAATTTTTAAAATTTTTATCAGAAAAACAATGGTATTTACTATGAGAATATGCTAAATATATTGTTAATCACATAACACAATTATGAGTTGTATGAAAGGCATGGGTTAAATTTCTTCCTTTCTCTTCTACTGACGTGATTTGAATTGCATGTGATAAGAGAATACTTTGATTTTGAAAGCACATCAGACTGCTGTGGTCATTCTAGCAACCTGCCCGAGCAAACACCAAATAAAGGTCACGTGGTGTTTGCCTCATGGGAAGAACTTAGGCACTGAACATTTCCCCCTTTTTGTGAGTCAGTCAAAACATGAGAGAAAGCTATCCTCTGTGCAGTACCTGCAAAGAGGAAACAATCACTCATACATTTTTAAAACTTCATGTGAATGGTTGTAATTGTATTGTGATGAATTGTCAATGCAGTGAACTCATTAGGGAGCTCTAAAGGCAGCCACAGAATGGATTCCAGCAGTCAAGGTATTTCAACCTTAGGTAATCAACCAGAGTGCTGGAAAAGAATAAATAAAGGTAATCTAGTACTTCCAATACCATTGGTTGATAAACTATCACAGCAAGTGGTCCACACACTGATTGCTCACCTTTGTGAAGAGATGCATAATAAACAGCTGTTTATCCATGGTCAGTTTCTAGTGCAGCGGGAGTTTAAATCATTGAGGCAATGAATTTGAGACCAATTTTAACATTAGCTTGACATCATTAGAAAAGTAAGCATGCTGCATTGAAGAGCCAACATAAATTCCTTTCTGATGACATGTAGTGATGGATTACTAACATATCTGTATGGCTAATCCCTCCTTTAGAGTGGCTAATCCAGAATTCGATACAATTATTTACATGTTGAAAGTGATGATAATTATTATATGACATAAGTTTCATCAACTCCACTAAAGATGCTTTTCCTTTGCCAACAATTCCTTATGAAGTCTATTGTTATGCATAAAGTATTGGGGGGAGTGGGGAATTCTAACTTTTGAAAACACAGATAAAAGCATGATTATTCATGTTTGGGAAAATAGTTCCTAGTAATTCTAGCTTGAAAGCAAGTTACTGTGGTGATTTGCTCTGTTCCACCACCCCAAAGGTGATGTCTCTGGCTTTGCTTCTCTCATGCAGCAGCCATCCACTTTGGCTTATGCAAGACAAATTATTAAGAAAGAAGGCTTGGGACTCCGGGGCCTCAACAAAGGACTTACGGCGACTTTGGGACGTCATGGAATTTTCAACATGGTTTATTTTGGCTTCTACTACAATGTCAAAAGCATTATCCCAGCCAATAAGGTAACTATATCATGCTCTAAAATCTGTGGGGAGGAAATTCTACCAATGATAATAGGTTCGTCTGTAGAGTTTATCATGTCCCATCACATTCTCATCTGTTATCCATTTGACCCCAACGTTAGCTATATATTGAGTGTTGTTATTCCTCTTTCAAATCCAGAAAGTGAAGTTTAGGAAGAGCAAGTATATTGCCCAGGATCTCATAGAAAAGCTGAGCCTGAACAGTCTGATGCAAAAGTTGATCTACGGGAACAATATGTCATTTAGACAGGAATGTTTTCCATTCATCACTAGTAGACATTTCTACAAACTATGTATCATTTAATTTCTCTCATTCCCAATATCAACTCTATTGTTCAGACTCTGAAAAAAACAGTTCATGTAAGGTTAGAGGACTGCTTACTCCTCCGTTTCTCCATTTCTGGAAGTACTCATAAAATGTACATGATGAACTGGATTATATAAGTTGTTCACACTAATTAAATATATTTTATTACATTTATGACTATTTTAATGTATATATTATTACAACAAAATGAATTTGGTTCTATTTAAGAAAGAAATTCAGAAAAATCAATAAAAATACATATAATACATGCTACTGAATGCTTATAAAACCCATAAGTTAAAAAGACGTGGTGGTGGTTGGAGGAATAATGGGAAAAGGAGCCCAAACGGTAGAGGGATAAGAGAGGGGAATGGTGGACAGGATCACCACACCTTCTGTACGTGTATGCAGTTGTCAAGCAGAAAATTTTTTTGTTGAATTTTGAGACAGGATTTCCCTGTTGCCCTAGCTACTCTGAAACTCTTGTTATGCATACCAGACTAACCACAATCTCACAGAGATCTGTGTACCTCTGCCTCTTGAGTGCTAGGATTAAAAGTGTGTACCACCATGCCCGATTAAAAATAAAGCTTTTTAAAAATGAAGAAATTGGGCTCATGCTTATAATCTCATCACTCTGGAAGCTGAGGCAGGAGGATAACCACGAGTTTGATGCCAGCCTGGGCTACATAACAAGACCCTCTCTTAAAAACAGCAATAAGTAAATAAATAACACAAGAACAAACTTCATTCTACAATTAATCAATACACTTAAGTTATTCAATGTCCCACATGATTGCTAAAGGCCAGAAGCATAGCTATTCCTTTATTTCTTAAAAACTATGGAAGGGTTCATTGACCTTGCCAGTTTGGAATTCAACTTTATCGCTCATCTGAACACAATGTTTTATTTCAATCAACAGTTGAATTAAGAACCTCCCTCTACGCTGGTCATGGTGGTGAACACCTTTGATCCCAGCACTTAGGAGTCAGACAGAAGCAAATCTTTATGAGTTCAAGGCCAGCCTGGTCTACAAAGTGAGTTCCAGGCCAGCTGAGGCTACAGGGAGACCCTATCTCAAAAAGACCTTAAAAAAAAAAAAAAGAACCTCCATCTGCACCAAGCACTCTGTAAAGTACGCCCTGTTCTCAAAAGTTTTCTTAGGGAGACTTGGAAAAGGCCACTGAAGAAACAAACATAATGAATATGCAGCATTGGGTTTTGATGTACATCATGCTGGGAGTCACTCATTAACAATGTTATTTGTAACCATGTTTGAAAAATATTTTATAAATTCTCAGATTTGGTTTTTTCTAAATTTGAAGAGAGAAGAGGGCATCAGGAATCCTCTGGAACTGGAGTTTCAGATGGTTGTAAGCCACCATATGGGTAGTGGGAATCAAACCCAGGTCTTCTGTAAGAACAGCCAGTACTCTTAACCACTGAGCCATCTCTCTAGCCCCTAAATAAAATATTTTTAAAAAAGAATCCTACCCCATCCATCTTAGAAGAAAGGCTGTAGCAGATCTAATCTTTTCAAACATGAGACAAAATCTGAAAACTGTGATGATCTTTCTCCCAACCTTTGATTGTAATCCAGTAATTTGTTTTCTAAATCAATGAAACTCAATGCTTCTGACTCAAAGTATCAGAAGAGTCTTGTTTTCATGTATAAGCTCCTCAAAGAATAGATAATTGCATTTTTTTCTGTTAAAAATATAATTTAACTCTTTTCCAGAGTTGTATATTATTAATAATTGGAAGGACATTTTTTAAAAAATCAAATACATGTTCTGACAATAAAACTTCTATAAGTGAAAAAAAATCCCCATTTTTTTTAATGTGGAATAAATCACCAATGTTTAAAAGCAATTTTTTTTTTTAACTAACATTTCAACCAAGGAGGAAGATTTTAAAATTCAGGAATATGTGACTATGTGACTATCCCTCCAGGACACTAACATCTGCACTGTCCCATTCCACATTCCCATTTATAAAGCACATACAAAAATACAAGTTCATGCGGGCTAGAGAGATGGCTCGGTGGTTAAGAGCACTGGCTGCTCTTGCAGAGGGCCCGGGTTCAATTCCCAGCACCCACATGGTGGCTACGCACCATCCTTAACTCCAGTTCCAGGAGAATCTGAAGCCCTCTTCTGACCTCCGCGGCATTGCATGACACGGGTGCACTCACATACATGCAGGCAAAACATTCATACATATCAAATAAAAACAATAAATAAAAATATTTTCAAAGTATATATATATATATGTTCATAAGGTCGTTTTCTGCCTTCTTTTTTCACTGCTATCCCCAGAGATTAAAATGGTGCCTGGTGCAAAGCAGGTCTTTAGTAAACTTATATGAAATAAAACAGAGGAGAGAAGAAGGCGATGAATGGAGATTGTTTCCTTTCACTAGATACCAAAGAGATATGCTGGCATTTGGGAGAGTCTCTCCATTCATTGACACTAGTTCATAGGACACTGGGAGAAAACTTTTGTCTGAAGGACATAGAACTAGCACAGGTCTTATGCTAATCAGACAGGATTCCAAGAAAGGTTATATATATAACGCAATAGGGTCTTTATATTCAGAAAGTGAAATGTTTGGTTTTGGAAATGATTCTTAAAATGGAGATTTTCACATTGCCAAGATAAGTTTTCCCCATGTCATAAGACTGACAAAGCAGACAGTTTGGCAGTAACCAAAATCCTGATGACTTCAGCAGTGTAGATGGGATAGCACTGTGTGGCAACCTTCAGAGGACAGGACAGAAAGGAATGCCATGAACTGCTTTCCCTTGGCTCAGCATGTCCAGTATCTGCCCAGTTTTCCCAATTCTAGTCACGGAAACACCAATCAGCATTTAGCCAAATGGATTTTTCTGTTACCTAGTATTTCCTACACTGAGAGTAGACTAATAAATAAATGCTTAATTTATTAATCATGACCCTAGAGAATACTTCCAAATTTTTAAATAAAAATACATTTTAGGGGTTGGAGAGATGGCTCAACAGGTAAGAGCACTGACTGCTCTTGCAGAAGACCTGGGTTCGATTCCTGGCACCCACATGGTGGCTACGAACCATCCTTAACTCCAGTTCCAGAGGAATCCTAAGCCCTCTTCTGACCTCCGCAGCATAGCACAACATGAGTGCACTCATACACATAAAATAAAAATAATAAATATTTTTTTAAAATACATTTTATTCACTTTGGCATTAGAATTATCCTTTTTTTGAAGAGGAGTCTTACTGTATACCCTACTCTGGCCTTGAACTTACTATGTAAACCAGTCTAGCTTTAAACTCATGATCCTGCTGTCTGAGGTACTTGAATTAAAATGGATTTTTAAAATTGTGGTATAATTCTTTTCAAGCTGAATACCTCACTCTAACACACCCCATCACAAGTAGCATATAATAAAGAAGCTGTGAAATATGTCATGCCATTATTTTAAAAAGTAAATCCTGCATGGCTTGGTGGCTCACGTGTAATCCCAGAACTTGGGAAGCTGGGGCAGGAGAAGCACAGCAAATTTGAGACCAGGTGGGATACACAGTAAATTCTAGCCTAGCCTGGTCTACAGAGTGAGATTGTCTCAAAAAATTAAAAAAATGAAAGTCAAATGAATCCTACTTTTAGTTCTAAATGGAGAAAGCCAATATTCCTGCCTATTTGACTATTAACCATTTAAAATCATAAACCTTTGACAGAGCTGAAATCTGCCATGTTCTCTCAGAATTTCATTTCCACACTTTAGTTTCCAAGCTAAAAAGTTTCCAAGCTAAAATAACTTACTCGTTTTCATTTAATGATCTTGGCACTTGGGCCCCTATATTGGAGAGTAGGAGAAATTCTGTGCATAAAGTCTGGGGTCAGTAGGTCTGAAAGTGACTCTAATATGTGCTGAGTGCTTAATAGGTGGCAGGCCTTGTGCTCGGTACTGGGGGATGCGATAGCGGGAAGACGTCATAGAGCTTTTGAGGTTAGGGAAGTAGCAAAAGAAAGTAAGAAAACAAACACACACGTATGAATGATATAAAGCTTCCAGTCAGGAAGGACTTCTTCCCCGAGGAAATGGCATTGGAGCTGGCAAATAAGTTAGTGACAGTCACAGTTTGTGACAGAGCACAGGCATTTCAGAACACATGGAACATATAGTGCCAAGACTCTAAAGAGAGAAGGTGTTGGTGGCCCTGGACTAAATGAAATACACCCCCATGTAATGAATGCGAAAGGATATGGTCAGGTATCTGGTTCTGTGAGGTTATACTGGCCATTATTGGGCACGCTGAGGATTCTTGTCTTTACCTAAAAAAGCACTAATGTCTTGACACAATTTCTGTTACTATAGCAAAATGTTTAAGACTGGGCAGTTTGTAAAGAAGATGTTTATTTAGCTATAGCTCTGAAAGATGGGAGGCTCAAAATCAGCCATCTAGGTCTGGTGAGCTTTACCCATTGCCTAATAATGCAGAAAAACAAAACAGACTGGCAAGTCAGTACATGTGGAAGAGATGGGGGATGAAAGGGTCCAGACACTTTACAACAGCTCATGCTCATGGTAACTAACCGCCTTCTCAAGAACTACATTAATTCCTTTCTGAATGCAGAACTTCCAGGATGACACAATCACTGAAAGGCCCATCTCTCAACACTGTTACACTGGCAATTAAAATTTAAAATCAGTTTGGGCTAGGACAAAACATTTAAACCAGAGCAGCTGGGCAGCCAATAAAAGATTTTAAACAGAGGAATTACCTGATCACTCTGGTTATAGTGTGGATATTGGGTGGAGTGGACATGAGAGAAAGGCAGAATTCATGCACAGAAATGACTGCAATATGAAATTGTGGGGTCTGGACCTGTAATGACCACAATGAGACAAGGAGAAGCAGACAGATTTGAGAACTAGCTATAAGAATCTATAGGATGTCGTGACAGAATATGTATGCATGTTGAGAAAACATGTTGAGGGGATAAGGTGGATGCTTATATTTTTGGCTTAAACAACTGAAAGGACAATCACACCCTTCACTGGGGAAAGAATCTGGAAAGAGGAAAAAGGCCATGGGACAATATTATGGATTCAGTCTGGAAACTGAGTCTAACTGCGTTTGGGACTTTGAACTGCAGGCGTGGAGTCAGTTGGTTAGATGTGGATTCTGGGCCTTGAGAAGAGATATTTGACCTGGGGATAGAGCATTCTTTAACCTCTGTGAGAGGAGAAGGACCTGCCCTTTGTAGTTTAATGCCATTGAACCAATCACTTTGCTGCTCTTAACTGCTGGGGTTTTCATCTATAACTTGAAAGCTATGCTCATCTTTTCTGTTGGACAAAATCGTCTTGAAAATTAAAATAAATATATATGGTACTTTATGGATTTAGGGTGCCATAAAAGTGTTAAGTGTGGTGGTGCTGATGATGGCAGTGGGAAACAGGAGAGATGGTGTGGGCAGTGGTGGAAGCAGTTAGCGTGTAGAACTGTGTGAGGAATTTTTCCTTAGGACTATTTTTTTTGCACTTAAATGAACACTGTTTTCCACGCCTAGAACAGAGTCATTGATTTTATGTGTTCTGTAATCTAAGCCTGACTCTAAACTGGGAAGCAAGTATTCTTTAAATTTAAACCATAATAAATCAATCCTTTGCGAAGGGGAAGGTATGATAATCATTAAAACGTGTTGAAGAACGTCATCAAGTTGTTAGAAACCGTGATGAAGAGGTGATGCTCCTTGAAGGCATTAGCCCATCTTTGCTCTAGGCCGCCTCTCCTTCACTTCGCACTTCGTTTACTGGCTATTGTGTCAGTTCCCTCAACCAGCAATGGGTCTTTCTTTTGTTCCAAGGGAATTTGAGATTTCATCAACTCTGACTGGCATGAGAGAATTCTATATTTTTCTTTAATTTTTTAATTCATAAATGCCTTGCAGTGTTTTCCGTTTTTAAAGTATTTGATTTTGCAAGAAACAGTTCATAGGGATTAGCCCTGCAGAGTAGAAATTGGGAGTCTTGGGAGGTGTGTGTGTGTGTGTGTGTGTGTGTGTGTGTGGAGAGAGAGAGAGAGAGAGAGAGAGAGAGAGAGAGGGAGAGAGAGAGTGAGCATTGAACAGGAGAAAAAAATGGAGGAACTACTTTTCATATATTCGTCTCAGCTGTTAAAAGCTTTTTGATTTAAAATGTATTAATTTTATAATAGGAATAAATCAGTAAAAAATTAATAGAGCCTTATAAATATATTTATTATTATTAATTTTATTTTATATGTATTGCCTGCATTATGTAAGTGCACCCATGTCATCCAATGCCCACTGAGGACAGAAGAGGCCATTGGATCCCTTGGAACTGGAGTTGTAGACAGTTGTTAGCTGCCATGTGGGTGCAGTGGTTTGAATCAGGGTCTTCTGCAAGAACAGTCAGTGTTCTTAACTGCTGAGCCATCTCTCTAGCCCCGGAAGCAAAAGTTCTTGATGGGATAAGTGGGTCACCCTCTCCTAAATTTTGTATTTGTCAATTTAAACAAAGAAGAGAGGGCTGATCACTATTTAAAATAAATAATTTATTGAGTATTTCAGACATGCACATAAGGTGTTTTGATCAAATCCATGCCCACTCTCTCCCCTCCAACTCCTCCCATATCTCCATCACTTTTTTCTGATAACTTCATGTACTCTTTCTTCTTCTTTGATTTATTTATTTATTTTTATGGGACTTTTGGCTATTCTAACATTCTGTCCTCTGAAGAGGTATCCATAAAATCTTTTAAGAGTTAGATACAAGCTCTCAAATACTTTCAACGTTTTTGGCCTTTGGAATAGAGTATGTTGCTAAGAGGCCCAAGGACATTTTGACTTTCGGCCAAGAAACTGGCTACTTTTCTTTGGGGTCTTTTTACCCTAACTGCCTAGCCAATTCCTACCTCCTATTCTTATCACACCATCCTCTGAAGAGGTCACCCAAATTGCCATTAGGGAATCTGGACACAGACCACTCTGGCTTCTTCCATGCTGAACAGGGAAGGACACAGGGTGAGGCAATTGGAGTATCCCTTCAGTGGGTCTATCTAAAAGATTCCCAAATTGCATAACTCTTATCTCTAAGGGGAAAAGAAACTCCTTGAATTGTGAATAGGAGATGTGAAGGAGAAGGAAAGGCAAGAGTAATTAGCATTACAAGTTCTAGACAGGGAACTAGAAAAAAGTCAGAACAGGGCAATTTTCAAATGTTCATCTGAGAGCTCATTGGAATTTCTTGACAAGGGCTTCCAAAAGCATCCCTCTATTGTGTTCCTCCTCATTTCTCTTTTGCCTTCCAAGGCTGGACTCTAGAGTGATGGATTCAGGATTTGCTTTCAGGTATTTTGATAGCTGTTGCAGTGGTTAGAATCAGTGTCAGTTCCCTCTCAAAGGCTTCTAGATAGGGGGAGAAAATAAATTTACCCATCATTTTAGAACAATAGCTGGTTGTCTCCCTTAGGTGCAGGTGGGCACTACAGTATTGGAGACCAAGATTTGAAGTCTTACATCTGAACAGCACTTTCTGGTTAGGAACAAACTCATCAATGAGAAATAGTTGTCTAAATAACATTTTATATAGACTTAAACCTAATGTCTGGGAAGTGTAATCCCTTAAACTCTTAAAGAAATATACTGATGACTTTACTCTTTGGTTATACTTTCCATTTGGGTGTTAAGACCATGCAGTTGACCCAAATAAATCAATTGATTTTTACACTTAAAGTCATTTGAGGATCTGTTCCTCAGGGGTCACATGGGCGTGGGAGGAGCTCCTGGCTCCTTTCTTTTACCAGTTCCATCTATGTGAAGATAAGTCAAAGGTCCTGCTCAATCATGTCTGGCTTCACTTGGAAACATGAATGAGATGCTTCCTCTGAGTTGACCCTCTTCTTTGTAGACTGGACACTGGTTCAAGTCCATCTCCTGGGGTCTCCATGACCTCCCAAGAGGACAGGTGACTCACCACAGTTACAGGACATTTTGAGAGATGTTCCATAGTCCCCTGGAACTTAATTGACCTTGGAGGGCAAGGGGCAAAAACTGTCCTTTAGGTCCCTATACATTAGTATAGGCCTCAAACTATGGCTGTTAAACATCCAATAAGGTTAGTTCCACCAGTGTGGTACTTTTAATTATCACGTGCTGTGTAGATAAGGCTTGTATAAAAAACCAAATATCCTCAGATAAACTTTGACTAGATTATATTTTGTTCCTTAAACTAGTTGACTATACTATGACCATAGAAATTTTAAGATTATGTGTATAGTATTTTTGTCCTATCCTTTATATATCATAACAAACCTACACAGACCTTCATCACTTGCTTAGGCTTTCTCATTTTTTTCTATTTTAGAAAATATCTCCATTCCCATGTCCTTTTAACACCTTTTACATTTTCATTTTCTTTTTTGTAAATAATTATGAGACAATAATAACATTATCAAATAAATTTTCCATCTTTTGTGAGACTTCTTTTCCTGGGATGCTAAGCAATGCTTATTCCCTTTTAAGGTTCTACTGTCAAGCCAATGTTTGATTAATGTTTTACTGGGGAACCAATGAATTTATTGAGCTTACTTATGGAGATAACTGAGGGGTTGCTGAGGTATATGTATGACCTGAGTGTATGCATACTAGAAAGCCTTTACCCAGCATGGGTCACGCCTTCTCTTTCTAGCGTTCCCCAGATTGCCTAAGTCACTTTTAAGACAGATTGCCTAGGTCACTTATGCACATTTTAATCAATTGTGAAGTATGTCTGCAGAGGTAAAGTAGGAATTTGAAACATTAAACCCAGTTAACTAGGGTCAGATAACCAACCTGAAAGTTGTTTAGCTAGTCCTGGGATTGGTGGTCTCTGAGACACATTTTTTTTCAAGTAGCATTATCCTAGTTTTGGGTGTCATTTCACTTTTGTAGATTGCATGACTTTTCCTGATCCTCATCACAGTAGCCCATTTTCAGATAAGGAAACCAAATGGGAAGTTAAGACTCAGAAATGAAGATTATTGACCATAATTAATCTGAGCCAGAGACCAGAACTCTGCACTATGTGTAGTATATAATGCCCTAACTGCATTTTGCCTCATTTTATTACAAATAAAGTACCTCTTATTTAAATGGTTGTAAAAACGTAAATATGAAGTAGTCAGAATATCCAGATAATGTAACAGTTTCTTCATTTATCACCACAAGCCATTTCTCCCTTTCCTGTCCTTAACTCTATATTGTAGACAGAGAATCTAAGACATAGCCCTGGAAGAACTGGGCATTAACAATCTGAAAATGATGTCCTGTGTTATATTCTGTCTGGTCTCTTTTTAGGAACTAACATTCCTATTGCACAGCATTTCTGTTGAATAGTATTCCTATTGTAAGTGGCTCCAATAGAGAAAAGATTGTTGTAGATACTAACTGACCACAGAACTCATTTAATGGGGCATTCATTTACATCTTACAGAAATGAAATTGAATGTCAAGATGAAGAATTATCCTACCCACCCCAGAAAGAGGACATCATTTCTCCAGTAAAGCCCACTAGAAATAGATATCAATTAGCTTAAATGTAGCCATCTTTTTCAGGTGCCTGTGGGAGTCAGTTTTCATTGCAAAAACGATTTCTTTCATTCCTACTCCACACTGAGAGTATTCAGAGCAGACTACTGTGATGTTAACACACAGTTAGAATCATAACATATTCAATAATTTGTTTCCTACTTCTGTGTTTGTTACTCTTCATTTCCGTAAATAACAGTAGACATCATTATCTAAAGGCAATAACTGTCAGAAATATTCAACTATGCTTTCAGTTTGCATCCTAACTCTGGATGTTTGCAGGTTATTGTGCCAAAAACAATAGAGTTTTTGTGTAGAATTCTGCATTATATAAATTACATGTGTGGGTTTGAGAGAACAATTTTTCACATATTCAATCTTTCTTACTGAATAAACCATTTAGACCTGTCCCTGTAGTCACTTTAGTAGACATAGCACCAAGTCAAGCAAATTTTGTTTTCTTCCAAGGTAGTAAGTAGTCTAGAAAATTGGCTTCCAGATATGCAAATGTTCTTCTCTTATTTTTAATATCTTCTTTGTTTCGTAAGTCCTGTATAAAGTCTAAAGGTGATGCCAGACATACATCAGTTCATCAGAAGAAATGAGCTAACAAGCTTCATGGTTGATAGCCACTTCTTCCCCTGCGGTGTGCACTAAGCTGAACAAAACATGAACATTTGTGTCCAAGTAGAGAGCTTAGACTAAGCTGTCTATATTTTGAAAAGAAGAGTCTCAATAGAATTCGATCATGGTAGAGTTTGATGTATGAGAATTTGTTTTTCTGATTCTGCCTTACTTAATCATTAGTCTTACCAATCAGGCAGTAATGTGAAGGACAGAGCATTAACGTTTCATTAAGAACAGCCCTCCTTTCTAATAACCACTGGGGGAAAACTACAAGTACATATTTTCTATAAAATTCCAGGATATGTGACAAGATTCTGTGGTAAAAGAGTATCTTTCACTGGCAGTTTTCACAGACTCCCTGGAGTATATGTGTTGGGGGAAGAGGGAGGAGGGCAGGCCTAGAGGAAGGAGGCAGGGGTTCAAACACGTTCTTAAATAAACTTCAGGCAAAATTTTCCAGTCAGACACCACCCAAGTGGATGAAAACAAGGTACAAGTAGCTTAGATTCTCAGTGGACCTATTCTTTTGGTGCATTCCACATTCTAGGGCACTATCCATGTGCTAGGCATCTTCTTTATAAGCATCAGCACTGCTCCTGCCTCGGTGGGGTTTACAGTCTAGTGGAGGAGAGAGGCAGTAAACCAATCATACATGGAACTGACTCTTCTCAGTTCTGGTCAGTGCTATGTAGACAGCTATATCTGTGAGAATTTGACAAGGACCCTAATCTCAACCCATGGTGGGCCAGGGTAAGAATGTAGGAAAAGTCTTATTTTGGAAGCAAATTTGAGCTTTACGTGAGAATTAGCCATGCCAAGATGAGGAGGAGTGTACTGGAGAAAGCAAGCAGGATGTGACTGTCTTAAAAGAGAAGGCTCAGAGACCTGGGGGGAGATAAAGATTGAGGGCAGCTGGTATACAGAGAATCAGGGAAGAGGAAGAGGCGGAGCCTGCAGAGCCTAGGTGGACCAGAACATTTTACCAATGTAGTTTAAGATAGTTTACTTCTAAATGCTTTGACTAGGGGACATGTTGGACAAACCTATTGCCTGAGAGGAATGAAGCACACATGGGGAATTTGCATGGACAGAGGCGCAGAAGTAGAATCTTAAGAGCTCATTCAAAGGCTTCTACTTGATCATCTGCCTACTCTGTCAACGCATCTCAGCGTGCCCCTGCCTTGGTATTTCCACCTTTAGAATTTTGTTGCGACTTTGATTTGCTAGTTTCTCTTGGAATCAATATTTATATCGAGGCAATGAACAGACAGAGCATGCTAAAACAGAAAAATCCTACTGGGTTCCAAGTGTAAATACTTACCCAAAGACTAATTAACTCTCAGAGGGTATTATCTAACCATGTAAATGTATGGGCACAGATAATTACACATAACATATTGTATGTGAAAGATATATGAAACCATCAAGTGATAACAGCTACATTTAAATCATAAATCATTTTGACATTTTGTACATTTTATAATTTGAGCTAAGTGGCTAAGGCCTTGAAAATTATTTTACATTTCAGAATACTTTAAAGAACAGACAGCTTAGGGGGAAAAAAGGAATTTTCATGGCTATTTTCTGAATGGCTACATTTAGATGTGGAGCTTTTAACAAGACTTTGATTTCATTCCAAAAGTCAGAGCCCTGCAAGCATAGAATCTTGGGAATACTCCACATTCCTTAAAGAATGCTTATCAATTAAACCATCTCATTTTAGTTTAGTGACCTTTTGTGGAGTAAGGAGCTAGCATTTCCCCCAAATTATCTCACATGAAGAGAAAACAAACACTATACTAGATTCTTCTGATAGCTGTCAAGTGGAAACAACTGTATTTTTTTAATTAAGCTTCAATAGCAGCTATTTCCACTGAGGACAAAACAGCATGATACCATGACATCACGGAAAAAATGCTTTTGTCAAAGTTTATGAACAAAACAACAAAACAGAGCCGAGATTAGAAAGAACGAAAAGAAACCTAACTACTCCTGGCCAAATTGAACCCATTAAGACTAACAACATCTAAAATGCAAATTTCCTCTCTAAACAGAAAATGCAGCCACTCTCGCCCAGGCTGTGCCTTGCTCAGTTCCCAGGAGGTAACTACCATTTCAACACACCACATCATTTCCATGCCCACCATTGCCAGCTGTGGGGAAGGCAATGCTGAGCTATTATTTGCCTTGTGGTTGCTCTCAGGTGCTTAACCAGTGTGTACCTCCTCTGTAATTTGCTTCTAACCCGTGGTTCTGTTTATTACATCTTATGGAAGGAGAACTAAAGCATTTATTAAACACCTATATGTCAGACTTGGTATATGCAAAGATGAATGTGATATGGCATATCCCCTTCCCTTCAGAGGCTCTGAAGAAGACTCCATAGAGTCTGGTTTCCATCTCTTTCATCTCCTATTAGACCTGAATCCAGGCAGTCTGAAGTCCAGCCCATGAACTTAGTCACTGTTTTATATAACTTTCCAAATGTGTGTGAACACCAGCCTTTGAATCTTTCTTTCTTCAGATTGTAGCTCTTCTACTCTTCCAAAGGTGGGGTCCTCTGTGTGGTCTGTCTCTTTCCATTAAAAGGGGTAACCAATTTGTCAATGTCCAAGTTAAACACTGTTGTTTTGAGATGACCAACTCAGAATACACTAATGTTAACCCTTCCTGTGAGCGGAACATATTATACCTTTCATTTATTTATTATTTTTATTTTGTGTATGAGTATATTGCCTGCATGTATGTAAGTGCATCTGTGTTGTGCAGTTCCCATGGAGGTCAGAGGAAGGCGTCGGATCCCCTGGAACTGGAGTTACAGATCCCCTGGAACTGCAGCTGTGGACAGTTGTTAGCTGCCATGTGGGTGCTGGGAATCAAACCCTCTGTGAGAGCAGCCAGTGCTCTTAACTGCTGAGCCATCTCCCCAGCACCCCATTTCTTAAAAAATTATTTTTATTTTATGTGTCTGAATGTATTGCTTGCAAGAAGATGGGTGCACCCATGTCATGCAGTGCCTTCAGAGGTCAGGAGAGTGTGTTGGATCCTTTGGAACTGGAGTTACGGACAGTTGTTAGCTGCCATGAGGGTACTGGGAACCCAACCAGGGTCCTCTGCAAGAGCAGCCAGTGCTCTTAACTGCTGAGCCATCTCTCCAACTCCCATATACCTTTCTTAATGAGCCAAAGACTATGCAGAGAGAAATTGTGGAGGGATTTGTTGGGGAAGGAAATTGAGACCAGAGAGGGAAAACTTATGCTGCTTTACATCAAGATGCTGGCATACAGCTCAGATTATGTGAACTCAAGTCTCCATCTGAAACATTGACTGAATTAAAAAACTTACATTTGCTATGCTTACATTTTTTGTGGGTTCAGTCCAATTGAAATGGTCATTTTAATGCAGAATCCTCCCTCTGTCATCCTGGCATCCCTTCTCACCTTGTGTCCTCAGCAAATACCATAGTAGATCCTTCCCACCTTCACCCAGTTTCATTGAGCCCCTCTTCAGACTGCCATTTGGATAAATATTTCACACACACACATTTCACACTCATACACACACACACACACAGACAGACAGACACACACACACACGCACACACACATGCTTATCTAAATTAGAACCTCTCCAGATAAATCCCATCCATCCTCCATCGAACGTTTTATCAGTTCCATATCGTACTTATTGGCATAACATTGGAGATGTTTTTTCAAGTGATTTTCTGAAATTAAGGTGTACAAGGAGATTCAAAAGGATCTGAAACTTCCAAAATCTTATTACTAGAGTAGTTTTTCTGCAGTTCCTTCATGTCAGAGTTGGTTACAAACCTCATGTTTATAATGCCATTTGATTATAGCCTTGAGGAGATGAAGGACTGCTTCATAGCACCCCTACTATCCCTTGCTTGATATGGTACCAAAAGAGCTTAAAAGGTTCAACTCATGAGGAATAGAGACAACGTGACGGGCTGACATAAGGTGGAAAGATTCTAAGACTAGGTTTTAGTATTTATATCGATGTCCTGAGTTGCCGTCGCTGAAAAGCCATACGGTTGTAGTCTGTTCAACTTTGCCTTTTGCAGAGCAGCTGACTTCCTGCTGTCTGCCTCACCATACCAATCCTCTCTAGTAAAAAAAAATCCCTGCCTCCCCCACTCCGTGCCTGCCATCTTCTTAACCCCCTCCTTCTGGCAGGACTCTGTGTGGAATGTCTTCTTAAAGCTGCCAGATGCTAATCACAAAGGCCTGTGAGATGGGCAATAGTTGTGTTTATCAGGGTAACAGCCAGCTGTCCAGTCATTGAGCAGGGCATCAGAGCCCACGCCAGAGAAGGCAAAAGGGGTGAGGGAATGACTGTTTCCATCAAGATACTTTATCTCTGCACATAGTAACTCCTCGTGTGGTATTGCGTTAAATTGCTGATGCTGTCTTTGGCTGTTGGCTATATAGTTTGCGTTAGATGGTCAAATTAACAACAAATATGATGTGTTGATTGTTACTTGTTTGGGTCACAGATCACACTTCTGATGACTTGGCTCCTTTTGTGAAGCTTGTATAGGTTATAAAATGCCACAGCTGCCAATGTTTGGGATCAATTCTTATTAGTGTTTTTTAAGTCAAGGAGACTCTATAGAAAGATGTTTTGTCAAGGAAACTCATTAATCTCCCTGAAGAGAGGCTTGTAAATACATATCTTCAGCTCCGCGCTCACACAAAGTTCCAAGTGTAGTAGAAAGAGTCATGCATTCTTGTAAAAGAGCCTGCCTGGTGTTAGTTCCCAACTCTGGTACTTACGATTTAGCAGTGAATCTTTGACGGGCATATTTTCCCTCTGTCTCCATACTCTCATTTGTGAAATGGAATGCTAACTTTAACCCCTAAAGTGTTTCAGGGAAATTAAAAAGACCCCTTTGAGGATGGGGGTTCATCTCAGAAGTAGAGCTCTTGTTTACCATGCATAAGGCCCTTAGGCTCCATGGCCAGCGCTGCGGAACAAAGTACCCTATCTATGTTGTATTTCCTATAGCTATCACGGAATAAGGTTAGTACATGGAGTATTGAGTTCAGCAAGCTCTGTTCAGTTTATTTATGCTGCAACTTTTATGAGAAAATTCTTAAAATACTTAGAAAAAGAGATCTGTAGAAGGAAAAGTAATACATGCTCCTTATGAATGAATACTGTAAAGAAACTTTTCAAGTATAATGAAAAAAGATGATTGCGATCGTGTTGTTAAAATTTTGGTGAATTATATGGAGAATAATGACGGCTACTTGTCTTTACAAGCAAAAGTTTGCAGTAAAATGATGCCGGCTGCCAGGGGAGGGATGTCAGTTAGGGTGTAGCTTCCTGGTTCCTAATTAGTGGCAAATTATGGGTGTTTGTTGAATATTTTTAAGAATGATAGATTTTTCATCATATGAGTATTTACATAATGTAGGTGCGACCTATCCTGTATATTGGGAAACTAGATGGCATTCTGAGTTCATTCCTAGTTTTGTAATTCTGCAATTTTATTTTCTACTAATTAAGACTAATTAAGTCTTCTCTTGGACTGAAAAGTGATTCCACGGATGTTGACCTAGGGTATAGTCCTGGAAGTCAAGCATGCATGTTTCTAATTCTCCTGGCTAGGTCATGATAGTCTCAAGGATTCTCAGTACTTTGACTTTTTCATTTCTCAGTAGGACCCTGGGACTCTTTGCGCTCATTCAAAATTGTATTAGTTTATAAGTTAGGAAATTCTCATAAAACTCGGAAACCTCACTTGCTCAGGAATGTGAGGCTTTAATAGTCAGAAAATGCTTAACCCAGTGCCTGGTACATGGTATCTTATCATCTTCTTAGTCCAGTTTTTTAAAAAAACTAATGGAAAAAATAAAAATGACAATCCAGGTGATAGGATTCCCAAGCCAAGAAACTAGCCATTCAGCTAAAGCAAGGGTGTTTGCAGTAATGACTTGTCTTCACTGATTTCTCAGTGACCAAGTTTTTCAGAGATGGAAGCTGGAGAGCATGCCGTGTGCTTCTCTCTGCACTCTGCTCACACACCGCTTCAGTGCTCAGCACAAGGCATGAGATAGGTGGCTACGCACCCACCCCATTCTTTCTCCAGATGATTTACCTTCACACCTGGCTACTGCCCGAGGGCTTGCAAATACAGCTGAAGAATCAGTGGTGGGGGTCTACGTACAGGCTCTAGCCCACCCTGACTCTGCTCCTGTGCCAAGCCAGCCCTACTTAGTGAGGTTCTCCGTACCTTTGGACATCTTGGCTTCAGCGTGGTTGCTGGGCCTCCACACCCACATCTCCCAGAGCTCACCACAGTTCAGTGGAGTAAGCTTCTGGGCTGTTTACTTTCCTCTAACCCAGGTTCCTAGACTAAGAACTCCTAAGTTGTGGTTATAACAGTAAAATGTAAATGCCCACAGGTTCTTCTCCCCAGGAAGTCTCTACTTTGATTGTTAGATAACTCTAAATTACAATGCAAACTCTCCCTACCTGGGGACCATCTCATAAGGATGTCTACCACTTTGAGAACCTGGAAGAAAAGTCTCTAAATAGGTAACAAATAATGACCCCACTCAAAGGCTAAGGATGGAGTTTTCTCTTCCACACCATCTTCCTTCCCTACCCCCTCCCACCAGCTCTCCTATGGTCCTGAGCTCCCAAGAGGGTTGTCCAGTGGAGCAGTGGAGCTGAACTCGGCAGTGCTGTGCCAGGAATCTGACTCTGGACCATCCATAGCCTTAAGTAGGCAGCAGCTAAGAGGGCTCCCTCCTTCGGCTACCCTGACAGCATCTTTGAAAGGATGTGCTTTTCCCTAGCCACCGGGTACTTACCAGAATGCGAAGGAGGGTATGATACGCAAGGAGGCCTGTTTGAGTCTCTCTGAGCAAACACAAGTGAGGCTCCCCTCTTCCCATGCAGATCACACACATTATGCTTTTCTCTCCCATGCCCTTCCTTTCCTTCCTCCTGCTTCCTTTTCCTTGCATTCCATGCGACAATCATCATCCTTCTTATGACATATATACAGTTAGCTATTTATTTAGTCAGTGTGTGTGTGCACAAACACACATGAATGTCTTCTTATGTGTGTGGAGTCAGAGCACAACCCAAGGGAGTCAGTTCTCTCCTTCCACCATGTAGGGCCTGCGGATTTCAGGTCAACGGGCAAGGCAGTAAATGCTTTTACCCACCAGCCCATCTCACCACACCTCCTCATCCTTTTTGAAGCACATAAATATATCTTCTCTATTTTGGGAAAGTTCAGGAGAGAGAGGAGAGAGAGAGAGAGAGAGAGAGAGAGAGAGAGAGAGAGAGAGAGAGAGAGAGAGAGAGAGAGAGAGAGAGAGAGAGAGAGAGAGAGAATAGTAATATTTTCAGGCTGGCTTTACTACACGTGAATTGAGTTGTATGCTGTTGTGTTAATTCTGCCTGAAAGAAATACAGAAATGTGAGTTCTAATAAATGTGTGCCCAGGTTAAAAGACACTGAACCTTGAGAAAGAAAAATTAAACATCGAGCCCAATTGTTAATTGGGCTCTCAGGTGTTAATTCTTATAAAAAGTGAGGACATCAATAAGCTCAACCAATGTTTACTTGACATCTACTGTGTGCAACACAGAGAAGTATAATACATACTTCCATGGTACTGCATCTCAGGAAGGAAAAGATTCTAGCAGGGATATCCATAAGCTTCCCATGCGACTAGGGGAGTAGTGAACACAGTACAGGCAAGAGGAGAGGTTTGGATGTGGGCCTCAAGTCCCAGCTTGGATTCTGGCACAAAGCAGGCTGTGAAGTCAAAGAAAAAGATTGACCATGGGCTCAGAAAACAAATGGTGAGGGATACCCTCTTGGCCACCCCACAAGAACATTTTCCTCCCTAGAATACCCACAAGGATGGCCACTGACCATCTGTTTTGCCTATGGAGAAGCCAAAACCACTGCTTCCCAGGAGCCTGTCCCAGGCCTACTAGCTTCTCAATTTATGTATTTGCTTTAATTTATGTGCGTATGCTTGCTTGTGTGTGCATACATTGTGTGTGTGTGTGTGTGTGTGTGTGTGTGTGTGTGTGTGTGTGTGTGTAGGCACATGAGTGGAAATCAGAAGACAGCTCTCAGGTGTTAATTCTCTCCCCCAAACTTGTGAGATATCTGGAGATCAAACTTAGGTCTTCAGCCTGTGGGAAAGGCCTTCTACCCATTGAGCCACGTCACCAGCCCCTCATTCCTTTCAAAACTACTTTCAGACAACTTTCCTAGGAAGAAGGCCAGCTGTGTCACAGGGACACCATCAGATCATCCTTCTCCAGCATGTTTTGTATATTTAGAAAACATGGTTCCTGGGGCTGGCGGGATTGTTCAGTGGGTAAAGGCACTTGCCCAAGACTGACAGCCTGAATTCAATTCCTGGAACTCACATGGTAGAAGGAGAAAGTCAGCTCGCGCAAGTTGTCCTCTGATCTCCATGCATGTCATGGCATGAACACACACACGCGCACACACACACACACACACACACACACACTTTCTCACACACACTCACACACACATACACTTTCTCTCACACACACATATACACACTCACACATACACATACGCACTCACACACACACTCATACACACACATACACACTCACACACACATATACACACACTCACACACACATATACACACACACACACATATACACACACTCACACACGCACTATGGTTAAGAAGAATAAAGCAAACATTATAGCATTATATGATCACTGTAACACTACCCACTCTCTGCCACTCAGACACATCGTACACTTGCATCTCCTTATCACCTCTATTTTTCAGGATGACAACACAGTGCACAGACAGTGCAGGTGTTAAGAACTCCCTTCTGCACACTGGGTACTGGGGGGTTCAGTGACTTGTCCAGGGTCAAACAGCTTGAGCAGGTGCTCAGTTTGCACCCACCGGAGCTCCAGTTCTGCCCCTGGGCTGTAACACAGAACAGCAGCATGAAGGCAGTTTTCTCTCCTTGTAAAAGAGAAAAATGGGGGAGGGAGAGTTGTCTCAGCGCACCTCACTCATTCTGCACTCTGCGCTGTTTTTCCTGTTGAAACACCCTGTTGGTTTTTAAATCCCTTAAACCTCCCGGCACCTGTATGGCCCAGATCCAAATATTATTACCAAATCCCTTGCTTTTTAAATTTAACCTCATAGGAGTCTCTGTGATGGTGACCCCTAGTTTAGCTGAGAATTTCAGAGGCTCCCAAAAGCTTTCTTCTTCCGTGGAAGCTAGAAGTGTGTAGTGCTGACATGAATGTGAGAATATATTCATTCAATCATTCATTCATTCTCTCTCATTTTCCTAAGCAAGATATGCATATGCACAGGCACATACACTTCAGTTATGCTAGCTAAAAGAATGAAACAGATTGCAAAACTCTATATTGTTCTTGGTGAGGATGCCTCTGAAATATTGATCAAAGTCAGAGGAAGGATGAAGTGGGCGGTGTCCGAATTAGCTGCTCATAATACATGATACAACTTCTTTCTGGGCAAGAACTGAGGCTGCAAACTTAATAAGAACTTCCCAGCAAATTCATTATAACAAAGCATAATACAAACTCACTGGGCACAAAAATAGACTGAAGGAAAGTGACTCCCACATAAGACCTCATTAAATACTTTGATGTCAGAAAGCAGAGCAGGGAGGTTGGAAAATCAAATCAGACCAATGTGAAGGGCCTAAATTCAAATGGAAAGAAGAAATACCTCTCTCCTCCCCCTTCTCTCTCTCTCTCTCTCTCTTTTTCTCTCTCTCTGTCTCTATCTCTCTGACCCTATTTCTCCTCTCTTTTTTGTCTTTATTCCCTTCTCTCTGTTTCTGTCTGTCCTCTCTCTGTCCCTCTCTATTTCTGTGTCTCTTCTCTCTCTCTCCTCTCTCTCTCTCTCTCTTTCTTCTCTGGCATGGAAGAGCAAGATTTAGAACAATGGGTTGTAAATTCTTCAGCCAATTAGCCCAGTGACTTACTACTGTTTATAATGCACAGAATGTCACAGGCTGTTTTGCAGCCGTCCCAAGTTGGTTTGTTAATAACAGGAAGCTAGCACTTCTCAGTACAGTGGATCAAGCTACACGTGAAAATAAATGCAAAAAACCTGGAGGGGAACAGCAGCAGACCCAGAGTAGCCTTGATTTAATTTAGCATTCGGGGTCCGCACACATGAGTGTTTTAGTAGGCTTCATGGTGGAAGTTGCTGTCATTTGTAAAATATTCTGGCCAATTAGCTAATAGTGTGCTTGGATTTCTCCTGTTTTGATACAGTAATACTAAGTACATTGTGAAGCCCAATTATACAAATCATCCCCATATGCCATACCAGTCTTTCTTTATGAACTGTGTTTATAAATCCTGTGTGAGGAAATGTGTACTTCAGCAATTTAGACCATGTGTAAAAACATAGCCAATGGGATTGTCAAGAAAACAAGTTCCAGCCTAGGAAATCCTAATGTGTTCCACTGGAATAACAGGAGGGTTCCGGGAGTGCAATGCTCTGCTAACATACATGTTGCTTTATAGTGTTTAAACAATTTAGGGGCTTCGACTTCCCCCTTCTATTATTTTATTCTTCTTTTCTTTTAGGATCCAATCCTGGAGTTTTGGAGAAAATTTGGGATTGGTTTTGTCTCCGGGACAATAGGCTCAGTCATTAACATCCCTTTTGATGTTGCCAAAAGTAGGATTCAAGGGCCTCAGCCAGTTCCTGGAGAGATCAAGTACAGAACCTGTTTTAAAACAATGGCGACGATCTATCAGGAAGAAGGGTAACACATTCTTGCTTTAATAAATATTCAAGGATCAAATACTGTTAAAAACCATATTGTCTGTCTGTTTTGTTGAGAGCCAGTAAGTCTTCCAAAACTGGGTTTGTGTCTAAGAAGCTCTGTGGAATATATGACAAACTTTGTATGGCCACACAGTAATGAGATGTTGGCACAATGTTCTTACACCACCAGGATTGTGCCAGAGAGGCACAATCATACAATACAATGAATGTTTGCCTTAGAATGCTGAGATGAACGCTTGACTTGTCAGTGTGCATAATATGCCATTGTATGTTACAAGTCCTATTGGTAGATAAATAGGAGAATAATTGTCTTCTGACTGAGAATCTAATCTAAATGTCTTTATATCTTCCTGAAAGAATCAAATATGAGAATTTGAGAAACTTGATTTTAAAAAAATTTGAAGTGTTGGCCTTTTTCTGATCTTTTCTCTATGTCCTAATTAGTCTGTCTCTTCACCCCCCCTCCCACCAATATCTTATTCTCAAGTAAACAAGTGATACTTTATTATTTTCATCTAAACTGCATCATATTTCCTAATGTGAAGACTGAGTTTGTGGTCTTTTAAATTCAATTACAAAAGTCATTTTGCCCATATACACAGCTGTGTTGAAAGCAAGACCATCTTGCTGATGAAAGTCTTATTGCTGATTGGACAAGACCAGTACAGCCTGCGTAATGAAGAGTTGATTAACTCTTTCCCTTCATCCAGTTTGCTGTACTGAATACTAAGCCAACACTGTCAGGTTAGGGATGGGTGTAATTTCAAGTAGTTTCTTCAAAAACACTGAGCCAGCATCTCCATAAAGCTGAGGTCCAACTGCCTCTATGTCCAGAATAAGAATATTGCTCTTTCTCTCTCTTCTGTCACAGGTTTTTAGCTTTATACAAAGGCCTGCTTCCCAAGATTATGAGACTTGGCCCAGGTAATGATGACATTACTGTTTCTATCCTTCCTTCTTTATTGTGCTGGTGTCTCTTCTTTTGTTGCTGTGTCTATCAGCAACACAGTAAAAGTTTACCATAGTGGGACAGAGGGAAAGCTTGAGGATATAAGGTACCTGTGAGCATTCACAATACTGAAAGCATCCATTAGAAACGTTCTTCCTTTGTTTATAAATACTATTTATGGCTTTGCTGGAAGCTGATTGGAGCCAAAGTCCAGCTTAAGTCAATAGGAAAGGATCCATAGCCACTGAAGCCTGAGTGAGCTCCAAGGTATACACAGTGGCTTCTGGTTGACGTGGAGGATTTTCACCCAGGAACCAGTCTGATGAACTTTCCCTTGGGCTCCCAGTTCAGTCTTTCTCCTGCCTCACCTTCACTTCCAAAACAGAAGAGGAGAACAGCTGGCCTCCATGAACATCAGAAGTCACATCTCTTCAGGGTCACTTTGGAGAGTGGTCTGGCTATTGCTGCTGGCACTCACCTGACCCAGCCTCTGTCACTTTGATGGTGGAAACTCCTGGCTCAGGGCCCTATCTGAGGATGGCAGCCCACAGAAAAACCCAGCCGTCTCTTCCCACAGGGAGTCAGCTGCCTCTGTGCAAATAGATAAGAAAATAAATGTGGCAGACTCCTGGGCAAAGAGTCCCAGATTACCAGGCACCCAGTGAATAAGTATGAAAGAATGCCCTAGACCACACACTTTAAAAAGAAACAAAAAACAGAAAACAGATCGTGCCTACGTAGACATGCAGGTAATCTTCTCTAGAACATTCTCCTTTCCTCTTCTTGTCATTTAAACACCAACAGCTCCTGATTCACATGTCTGCGTGCTTACATTTAGATCCAGTAAACTGGCCTTTCTACCTACCCACTCTAGATAAAGAACAGCAGTCTGTAACGTGAAACTGGAAAGTAGTTTACACTTCCACAATTCCCAGTCTATTATCCCAACCTCTGTAGGCATTTAAGCATGGGTTTTTCTTCGTTTTTTGAGATCCAGACCTGCCTTCTGTTAATCATCAGCCTATGTGTTAAAACCAATTCAATAATTAAAAGCATTGGGAATTTTGTACATCTCTGTTTTTCCTTCACTAATTGAAAACCTGAGAGCACATCTATTAGAGAAACTCGCAGAACCAGCCCCAAACTGGTTTTCTTAAGAGAGGTGGGACCAAAAGGATGACACCAAGGGAGAGTAACTAAAATGGTAACTGACCGGAACCTTGAACCAAAACTCTTAAATAATCTAACCTCAGTTTTGTTAGAGGTTTACAAGTGTTTGGTTAGGTTTTTAAATATTTTTTCCCAAGAGGTCCTAAGTTTCTGTGGTGTTAAATCCAATGAAAAGGGTTGTTGTAGTTATTGTCCAGCCTAAACCAAACTGTGAAGAACCAGTAACCTCGTGCAAGCATCTTGCCTCTACCTCATTTCAAATGTGCAAGTCCCAGGAACTTCAAAGGAAAGAAGAGAGAAGATAAACGTGGGACTTCTGCATTAAGGCCAACCAATAAGGGGAGAAATAAGAAAACAGTAAAAAAAAAAAAAAAAAAAAAAAAAAAAAAAAAAAAAAAAAGAAAAAAGAGGCAGGTGAGATGGCTCAGTGGGTAAAGGCACAGAGTCAGAAAGCCTCGAGTTCCCCTGAAACTGGAGTTTCAGACAAAAAGTTTTGTTGAGTTGTTAGCCGCCACGTGGGTGCTGGAAATCAAACCCAGGTCCTCTGCAAGAGCAGTCAGTGTTCTTAAGCCCTGAACTATCTCTCCAGCCTCCTCATCTTTTTTTTTTTTTATAAAAGCTTTAGCATGTGGCCAGCAATCAGGTACCTCCTACGAAATCTTTAAGTCTGTGGTTTCAACTCCAAATCTCCCTAGGCTGAAAACTAAGCTCTTCTGCAGGTTTTTTGACCTACATTATGAATAGTTAGTAAAAGTAAATTCAACAATCACATGCATATTAACAACCCTCTGGAGTATATCTTGTTTGTTTGTTCATTGTTTGCTTTTCAGAGTTCCAGGAGGGCCATATCAGCTGACAGGAGTTTAATAGAGTATCATCATGGGTTAAAAATGAAAATTACAGGCAGATAATTATCTTTGGTTTATGGTTACACAAACATATGCAGCCAGTACATTTTTTTTAATCATATGGCAGTGTGTACAAAATAGCAAAGATCCAAACTGACTTCCTTTTCCTTCCAAGAGAAGTCAGTCTCCTGCTCAGGAAACCAGGCTTTCACTAAGTCCTGCTAAGGGTATTTGTCCACATTTTGATTTTGTGATTATTTTTTACAAGTTAGACATGAAAGAATAAATAGAGACCATTACAAGTTACAGGACACATCCCATTTGCTGCATCACATAGAACACAAAATGATGCATGTTCAGGTCTTGAGCAGCCTCTATCCTTACTTTCCTGCATCACATTCCTGTTGGTGTGTTATACATCAATCACTTTCACAACTAGTTATGTGTTTCTCTACTAAGGCAAATGGTGGTCCCAGGTCACCTCACTCAGTATACTACCAAATTATCACCGAATTTTCCACTTCAAATATGTATATGTGTGTGTGCGTGTATGTGTGCGTGTGTGTGTGTGTATGCGTGTGTGTTTGTGTGTGTGTGTGTGTGTGTGTGTGTGTGTAAAGGAGCTTTCAGCTCCTTTTGTTGAGTTTTGCAATGTAGAGTTTAAAAATATTCAGAAGGTTTTTAAAAATATTTTATTACTTTTATTTTATGTATATGAGTGTATTGTCTGCAGGTGTGTAAGTGCACCCATGTCATTCAGTGTCCTCAGAGGTCAGAAGAGGGTGTTGGATCCCTTGGAACTGGAGTTATGAACAGTTGTTATCCACCATGTGGGTGCTGGGAATTGAGCCTGGGTCCTCTGTAAGAGCAGTCAGTGCTCTTAACTGCTGAGCCATCTCTCCAGCCCCCTCAGAAGCTATTTTTTATAACACAATCCAGTTTAAAAGCCATAAGCGAAAGCCAGATTCAACTGTCAAGCACCATCTTAGAGATTTCCTTCTTGAATGCAACTAGACAATGCTAATTATGGCAGAAAAAGACACATGCTTTGCGCACGTAAAGAATCTGAAAGTTTTTGTTCGCAGAAAAGCCACATGCCTTTACATGACTAAATATGTCTATATTTATTTACATTTTAAAAATTGAAAGTGCCTGAAAAAGAATCTGATGAGAAATGATGAAAGTTGCAAAAACTCGTGGGGAAAAATGTATTTGGAGACTCAAGATGGTCTTGATTTTACCCTGAGAATTTCCCACAATAGTTTTATATCTATGTATCAGAGCTCCAGACTGATGATTCTAAAAGACCCTGCCTGATAAGGCTGCCTGAGCCTTCATGTGATGTGGGATGCAAGGGGCAGGGGGCGGGGGCGGGGCTACATCACAAGATTATGGTAAAAACCAGTCTTTTTTTTTCTAGGTGGTGCAGTGATGTTGCTGGCTTATGAATACACCTATGCATGGCTGCAGGCAAACTGGTGATTGCCTGAGAAATGTTGTCCCCTTAACAGAATTTTTTTTTTCTTGCAATCCCATGAAGAGGACATGCCCAGCTAAACGAGGCATACATCTAATGGGGGTAGGATAGCTTACTCAAAAGCAAAGCCTATTTTGATGCTTTAGAAATTTTTAGGCAAGTTGATATGTAGTTTGGGCCATTGACATAATGCTGTGAGAAGAATACTAAGAAGCAATGAAGTGTATAAGTTGAATAATAAGATAGACAGCAGAGAAATTTCATAAAAGCTCTACAGACTTTGTATCTTATACTGCTTCACAATGAAAATTCATTGCAATAACGTTTCCTACACAATCTAGAATACTTAAATTCTTTAAAATAAATTATTCTGTGGCTAATTCCTTGAAAATTATTCAAAAAAGACTGATTTTTTTAAAAAGATAAGCCAGAATTTAAAGTTTTGATAAGGAATTGATTTTTCCATAAATCATATTTTAAAAGAGCAGAAAAGGGAAAAATGTATTCCAAAATAGCTTTTTAAGAATGCTTGATTTTGCAGGGTGTGGTGGCGTACCCCTTTGATCCCAGCACTTGGGAGGCAGGGGCAGGCAGATCTCTGTGTGTGAGTTCAAGGCCAGCCTCATCTACTTAGTGAGTTCCTGGCCAACTGGGGCTACAAAGAGACCATATCTCAAAAAGACAAAAAAAGAAAAGTATGTCTGACTTTGTGAGTGCTCTGTTAAGATGTAATTCTATTTTCCTAAATCTGCTTTATATTCCATGTGTTTGTTTAAAAGTAGTATGTTTAAATCATGCTATCCGAAGTCTTATTACAAATAGAATACATGATATTATATTAAACTGCTTTCCTTTACATAGTTTACCTTGAAGACAAGTTTTATTACTGAAATATTTTTATGTTAAATCACTAACTGGATGTACTCCTGGGGCCCATCTGTGCTGCCTGTATTTGCTTCCAAACTCCTTTGTACCTTACCTGTGCCATTCTTAAAAGGAATGTAGAAGAGTAAAATTGTATTTCCAGATTCTTGGTTTTTAGTGACACCTTTAAGTATGAAATCAACTGTCTTCAATATTAAAATGTGTGTGATAAAAGAAAAAAATGTTTCAAAATAGGAGTGCATTCTTAGCATTTCCAAGGATTCCTGTACTAACATGCACTCTAAAGAAAAATATGTAGCTCTTTGGTCATGACATAACCAAAGTTAGTTTTGTGTCTGCATTCTGAAATGAGGCTGTTCTAGTAGTTAAAGTCAACAAAAATGTCTGCATGTTCTAGATGACACCTGTTCTTAACTACTGCTGTGCGGCCACTTCACTAAAACATTTTGAAAATAAAAGGTAAAGATGACATAGTAATTGTTTGTTTTTATTAATTTAGAGCATTTGAAGTATAAAAATAAAAGGCTTTGACACACTGTATATACACACATAGCCTTCTGATGTACATCTTTTCCAACTCTTTAAAGAATTTATATTTCAGTCCAATATTCAGTATGTATGTGGGTCACACTAAAAACAGAAAGCCAAGAGAAACAAGAATGTGGCTGTGTTGCATGGCTGCATTCTGTCTTTGCAGGTGACATACGCTAGCATCTAGTTAGACGCAGTGCTGCATGCACAGATGCCAGAAAACTGAACCTTCGGCCCCTCCATAAGGACAGGATGGAAAAAAGCTTTCTGAAGACTGCATGTACCAATTTAAAAACAAAAACTTTACCCACCAAAAACTTTACCCTTAAGAGGCAGGAGAAGGTTAGCATTAACAATGAAATTTAAACATCAAGCAGTCTTGACTCTATCCCGTTCCATTCTTCTGCACTTAATGTTTAAAGTGGCTTTCAATCATAACTGACTATGAGTAGCCAACTTTATTTAGGCTTTCTGTTGTCTTTTTAAAATTACTCCATGTGAATGTACTCTTACTAAGAAAGACCTAGAGAGAGAAATGAAAGAAAAAGAAAACTTCGATGCCATTAATATTAGTTTTTTAAGTACAAGAACCAGAAAAAAATTATAAATAACAATAGGATTTCTTAATTTAGATAAGGAAAATAACATTATTAGTTGTGTCTCCATACAAACAATTGATATTTTAACACCCTAAAGGCTACCAGAAAGCACTGGATAAAAATTCTGCACCTTAGGTCAGTTTTTCTAGATGGCAGGAAAGTCCCTATAAGGCACAGTTTTAAAGTCTCTATCAAAATATTGGATTGGATCTTTGTGCCGTTTGGTTTATAGTCTATCTTCTCACCAGACTGGGAACTCCGGATGTCAATGAAGAGTTTTACAAGATCAAAGGAAGACTATGGCCCTGAGAGTTCATCTGCTGCTTCTGCTTATTCCTTTCCTGAAGTTATAATCCTCTGTTTGTGGCAATGAATTTCAGTTTTAGAAATAAATGCAGTTCAAAGCTCTTTATAAGATATCTGCTGTTTGAAAAAGGCAGTTCCTTGAACATGACTTGTGTGTCAGAAATCTGCTTATAGTTTACATCCTCGTGATTCAAAAAACTAGGTGATCTAGCCATTTTGGTTTTAAAAGCCAGGAGACCTTTGTAGCTTGATTGGATTGCTATGTCAGCTGTGCACAGCACAGATACAAAGAAACCAAATCATCCAACAAACACGTCTTCAGACACTTATCTAGAGAGGTGGCTGTTTAGTTATTGCACAGAATTAATATCAAAATATCCCACAGTACATTAATACTCCAATAGCTCAATGGTGCCAATGTACTAAAAATGTATTTTAAGCCTATATTGTCAAGCAGGAAGAACAACTTCCTAAACGGGGGAAAGGGGGTACAAACTAAAGAATTTTGCCCAAGAAAATCAATTGTTTTAAAATAAAACATATAATCACATGCTCTCACATACATACAAACACCACGGTTCTGTTCTTAATGTTAATGTAAAAAATCAATTGGTTTAGAAAGACTTAGCTGTCATTCTCTCTTCTGTCATTCCAGAAATGAATAAAAGGAATTTTCTAAAAATTAAACAGCATTTGTATTTCTAATACCAACACCAGTTTACCTACACGTGAAACATGCTTCGGTATACAATGTAAACTTCACAGCAAGCCATTTTACATTCATTAGAGCAGAATTCTCCATTGCCTTTTTAAGTTACAAGGTAATTTGGGGCTGAGATTGCTGAACACACAGGTAAGCCAACAATAACAGTACAATTTAGTTTCACAGTGGTTTTCATAACATAAAGTTCATTTTAAGTGTCTTTACAAAAACATTTCACATTAAACTTGTTTCTAAGTGACTTCCTTTAGCGCCTTCTTGTACAGATATTTTCCACCCTCTTGTTTTTCTATGCTTGGCATGTGTGTTGTTTGATTAGGATACAAAATAGGAAACTGGCTGGTTTTAATCTGTGTTTTGAGTCCTCTGCTGTTGAAAGTGTCCTTCATGAGTCGCTGAAGCCTTCACTGCACACACACAGTCTGGGGGCAAGTCCAGGTCCAGGAGCCTGAGTGGCCCACCACCAAACAGAGACAAAAACGTTGCCAGAAAGTCACCTTTGCAAAAAAGAAAGAAAAAAAAAAAAATAGAGGTGGTGTTGTGGGAGGGGACTATCCCATGGGATGAAGACACAACTGCACCATCCAGAGTCCGTATTTACAAACTAAAGGAAAATATAAACATTATTGAATTTGGAAACAAGACAAAACACCAAGAGGAGCAACAGTCAGATATTGCTTGGGTGTTATACATATTTTTCCACAAAATAAGTCATCTCTTAAAAATAAACAAAGATCACTTAAGTTACTGATTGGTTTTCCTAATGATGAATTAAGACTTACTTGATCAGAAGGTGGAGCATAACTTTATTTTTCTACATGTGTTTTCCTTTATTGATTTTGCAAAATCTCAACAATTGCACATTTCAAAAGTTCAGGTTGATTTAGAATAAATATCCATGTGTGGTTTTACCAAAGACAAGTCTACAAAGTTCTTTAGCCCTTTGAGGGGAGTAGGTTTCTTCACTACCTTAAAACAGTGTGAGGGCAACACAAATGTCTCATTCAATCCTTAAAGTTGCTTTTGTTTTTAAGTCCTAAAGTTATGTCAGGTTTCCTGCAAGAAAGAACTTATGGCAAGAAATATTTAAGTGTCATCAGCACAAAGAATGTGAGTCCATAAAGCCAGCTCTTGAGGCAGGAGGGCTGGACAGCTGGAGGGTGGGGTATGGAGAAGGGGAGGATGTGCTGAGAAAAGAAGCTGCTGGAAATGGAAGTTCCCATCAGAGTGCAGAGGCAGCGACAGAATGACTACCTTCTCTGGCTGCCTGCATCCCCTTGAAAGCCAGTGATGCAGGAATGTCACAGTTGTGGGGGGATAGTGGGGTGCCGCCAGCATGTTGCCACCCGTGTCCAGCAACATAACCAGAAGGAGCAGCACTGTAGGTCATATAAGGTGACACTTGGGCTGGAGTAGGGTAGGGAGCCATGCTGGATGCGGACACAAAACTGCTCACAGCTGGGAGGCCATTTGGTGCCTAAGTGGAAGAGAGAAATGGAAGAAAGTCACATTACTGTAGTTGACATCTTTCATCTCTCTCTCTCCTCTCTCTCTCTCTCTCGCTCTCTCTCTCTGTTTTCCCTAGAGCTGACCTTAATCTTACTTTGACTAAAAGTCTTGCTACTTAAACAGGCATAATGCTAAAAATCAAGATATTGCTCTTTCCACAAAAGTTTAAGGGAACTACAACCAGTGATTGACAATACTTATTTTTGTGATTCGCAAATACATGAAGGAAAGACAGGGTGAGAAAGGAACTGATGGTGATTAAATACTCTGAGCATCTGCTCAGGAATCCACACTGCCTGCCTCAATTTTCCCAATGCTTTGGCTTTGTTTGGCTCTTTTGTTGAATCTTTGTGACAGGTTTGGTTGATGTAACTCCTTTCCAGTAAAGAAGAGCACATGTGTGGGTTGTTGCCTTAGAAACTCAAAGTGAGAAAAGGTTTTGTTAAATAAAACATGTATCATATTTTAGGATGCCATGTCGAAAATGCCTCTTGGACAAAGGACATGTAAAATCAGGACTTTATCTAGTTTTGCTGATGATTTTCTTGTTGTTGTTTGAGAGGTTGTTTGTTTTGTTTTCTTAATGAAGACTGAGGGGATTATTTAGAGCTATTCTATTAGAAAGGAAGTTTTCTATATAAATATGAATACGTATGCATAATTTTTTGCACCTACAAAGTTTTTGAATTCTTTTAAGCCTTATGGACAAATCTCTCTGAATGAATTTAACTTGCGATCGTTGTTTGCAAACAAAATGCAGCAGTCCTGGAAGGCAGGCCTGCCTACAAACTAGCACTTTCTTGGCATCTGATGAATTGTTGTTGGTATCGTTACTATTAACAACACCAAAAACACCCAGATTTCTAATCCTGCTCTGGCATGAACACTCCCCACCCTTCTTCAAGTGGTTTCTTTTTTCCCCCTCAGTCTCCACACTGTTTAAAGATAAAGAGTAAATCCTGTTTCCTGGTAGTGGCATGATGAGATGAACACGTCAATATATTTCCTACTGAAAATATAATGTAACTACTAGAATTGTATTAGAAAACATGATTTAATCCCTAGAGCTCGGTGAATCAGACACAGGTTAGACGCTTTGTCCAATTCAGTTAAAACAGAAATGGTGTTTTGTTTTGTGGATTCAGGACTAAACGCAGGGCCTTGTACATACTAAGCACACACTCTACCACTGATCTTCTGTCCATCTCCCCCCCACTTCAGAAATGTTTTTCTGATTTAACTCATTTGGTTAGCATTTGCACTTCCATATCTAGGGTAATATTATGGTGCAGTTTCAGAAGCTAGTTGCCAATGTAAAGCAGATACATGTGAGTGTGTGTAATAAAATGTGCCTGTATATATACGTATACACCTATATATGTGGGTGATATGATTTAGTTGATTTCTAACAAAGGTTAACCTTGTATCTTCAGTCTATAAGAATATACATTTTGTGTTCTTCTGCTTGTCGATATATATTCTTTTAAAAAGTTTTGGTTATTTTGTTTTGTTTTCAAGACAGGGTCTCCCTGTAGCCCCAGCCGGCCTGGAACTTGCTATATAGGCCAGGTTGGACTCAGTCTCACAGAGCTCCACCTGCCTCTGCCTTACAAGTACTGGGATTAAAGGTGTGCACCACCATGCCTGGCTTTTTAAAACTATTTTTAATTGTGATGTGTGTGTCTATGTATGTAAGTACAGGTGCCCATGGAGGCCAGAGGCATAAGATCTCCCTGGAACTGCAATTATAATCATTGTGAGCCAGCTGGTGTAGATGCTGGGAACTAAACTTTGCTCGTCTGGATGAACAGTAAGTGCTCTTAACGTCTAAGCCATCTCTCCAGTCTCTGTACGGTCTTTTAAAAATGGAGGTGAAAGGAAAAGAAAGCTCCTTGACTATCTCCTATGTTCCAGGCACCAAGAAATATCCAACGTATTTACAAAATTATGAGGGTTGTAAGCACATCATAAAAGGTAATATATATGAATATAAAGCAATATTCAATTCAAATTTAAATGTATTTTTTAAAGAGGGTCTCATTATGTACCCAGGCTGGCCTCAAACTCCCTGTATAGTCCATGCTGGCTTCAAACTCATGAGCTTCCTGCTTTAGCTTCCCAAGTGCTGACATCACAGGTATAAACCCCTATACCCACATGAAATTAAAATGTATTTCAAAGGGCCCCCCAAATGATACTGTCTTGTTAAACAAAATACAAAACAACTAATGAAGAAATAATGTCATAACACTGTTCAATAAGACTGAAATTCTATCTTCTTTTCCTATACAAGGTTACATAGATAGAAATATGTATCCATTTACCAAAGGCTGTTTAGAAAGTTGATGGTCATATATTTAAAGACCTGATCACCCGTCTCTGATACAAGGTTTCCTGTGGCATATTGTGCTTTTCCTAGACAGTCAGAAAGTGGATGTAATTTAATCTCAAACTAGAGCGCCTTTTGAGAGAGCTAGTAAAAGATTCTCCTCTCTTCTGGGGCTCAGTTCTCTTCATTAGGCCCTCATTTGTTTCTCCTGAAGAAATCTTTATGTCCTCTTTTTGCAAATGGCTAGTTATATCTCAAAGGAGACATATTTTAGGGTTTGGGGAAATGAAAAATCTAGATAGCCATCAAATTACAGGGGAGGGGAGTCTAACATAACATAGAGATTATTTCTCTAATTGCTTTTATTCAGAATTCCCTCAATAATGTTTTAGAAATTAGTTTGGAATGTAGTCATTCTGATATATTTATAGAAAGGTGTTCGTATCTGTATTTGGCTCTACTTAGCATCAATTAGTATTCAACACTACTGATAGCAATGTATGCCCAGAAAAGCAAAATAAAAATATTAAGATTTGATGGTACAGCTCAGTGGTAGGATATGTGCTTAGCATGCACAAGGCCCTTGATTCGGTCTCCAACGCAGAATGAAAACGTTAGAATTCATTTTAAAATAATAGAAAATCTGACTCCACATTTTACAAGTGTATAATGTTAAATGATTTAGTATTTATGACAAAATGATGATCAAGCTAGCAGAAAATATCTGCTATTGAGTTTTACTTCCCACCATGGCTAGAATTTTTTCCTACAGCTCTCTGGAATTTTTGCTTTGCCACCTTCCCTTTTCTCTACATATGCCCTCACTCCTTGGTGTCCTTGTAAGCTATTATTGTTTTATCTGTAATCTGTTCCCATGGGCCTATTACCCTGGAACATGGCCCTCAGAAAGGCTAGACCAGACTCTGGTCACAGATGATGCTCCCTTCAGGGGCAGACAAAACGTCAGGTTTTAGTTTACTTTCTCATGCCTTATTTACTTCATAACTATATTTGTTTAGCAAATATAAAAAAGATTCTATTAATTTTCCATATTTACCCAATTCTCATACTTAAAGAACCAAATTTGCTTTATGTTATCGTCTGTGGTACTATTCAGTATTTCAATGTTCTCTAAAAGCCATGATGTTTATGTGTTATCAAGTTGGTGCCATCCCCTAAATATTAGTGAAAGACAGGGTAGGAAACAAAAGACTCAGAGATGTTGTACAAAGGGGAGACAAGTGTTTGGTTAAAAGGAAGTGATGGAAACCCTTAATCTTAGGAGAACAATAGCTCTCTGCTTTCCCTGCAGAGATTTAGATTAGGAGAAGGAGGGGTTTCTCTTAATTCTTCATTTTTGCTGTTGAAGCTCAGATTTCAAAATCTGAGGGAAAAAGGGGTAAGCAAACGAAAACAAGTGTGCTTTGAAATCCCGGCCTCCAGCTGCCTTCACCACCCGTTCATTCCAGGGACTCAATAAATACCAATTTTCTCACTATTAATTTTGAAACATGGCATTAGTAAGAGAAATAAATCTCTACTGAGTAAAGTGATTGTTATTTATGAAGCAATCACTGAAAGAGTAAAATTTTCCACCGCAAAAGAAAACAACTACAGGTAGCATAGATGTTTGTTTATTCTTTCCAGTAAAAGAGTACATGACTTAAACTCCCCAAATCTGTTTAATGTTTTCAGTGAAGGGCATGTAATTAATCTGAAAAGCTAGTTAGGTTGAGTAGAAACTACCAAATGTACACCGTAAATATAGTGGGAGCAAACATGTTAAATTATGCTATTTAATTGGATTGTAAATATGATTTATAAATCAACCAACATATGGAATCCCCAGAGAAAAATAAACAAATTTTCCAAATGAAACCCTAGCAATAGGCATGTAATAGAAATCTCATTTTTGAAAATGACTTTACCTAAATATTTCATAAATAAGACTTCAACCCATCAACTCCTTTTTCACATATGTCTTCCAAGAAAGCCACGAGAACTCGTTTCCTAGGAAAGACCACTGTCAGGTTCTTCCCCACAGCAAACAGTCATCTCTCTTCTACTTAATTTTGAAAATGATATTTATTAATACAAAGTAAAACAGATCAGTTGCATACCGTAGAGAAAGCAAGTCCTCCTTGTCGAGTAGTCTAGAGAAAGACAGTCTTTATCTCATGGACATTAAAGGAAATGCATCTAGAAAAATACTTAGGATGGAATGTAGTTCTAGTTAAGAGTAACACGGAGGAATCAAAGTCTGAGTTTGTTCTAAAATGTTACCAAGGTAAGTTTGACAAATAAAAATACTTTTATGACTATGCTGTGAAGCTGTATTGACAGAAAGCTAGATTACCAAGTGTTTGTGGCCAAATACTTGCCTTAATCATCTAGTCTGCCCACAAAATGGGACTGTCAGAGCCATTTCATAAACAAGTCACTTTAAGTTTGTGAAAGGAAAACATGTGATTCTCTTGCTTGGAGAACAAAACCAAAAGCTAGGCCCCTTTATCACGGAGCAAGCATTACACTTTGAGTAAGCTAAATGAATGAAGCTGTTAGCAAAGTAAATAAAAGTTCTGGGGTCGGAGAGATGGCTCAGCAGTTAAGAGCACTGACTGCTCTTGTAGAGGACCCAGGTTCGATTCCCAGAACCCACATAATGGCTATGAACCGTCCTTAACTCCAGTTCCAGGGGAATCCGAAGCCCTCTTCTGACCTCTGTGCACACGGGTGCACTCACATACATGCAGACAATACACTCATACACATAAAAAAATTACTAATAATTTTTTTTTTGTCTTTTTGAAGCAGAGTCTCCCTTTAGCCCCAGCTGTCCTGGAACTCACTATGTAGACCAGGCTGGCCTTGAACTCACAGAGATCCACCTGCCTCTGCCTCCCAAGTGCCGGGACTATAGGCGTGCACCACCGCACCTGGCTAAAGTATTTTTTAAGTTCTAACCTAGCTATTTAATTATTTAATTTATGGGAAGTGTCCCTTCCCCTCTAAGAAAATGGAAATGCATTAGTATTCAAACATTTGTGACAATGAAAAACAAACTGGTATGACAACTGTCAGGCAATCTGCTAAAGACTATTTTTCAAATTCTGGGAATTGTCTACTCAACAGTTTTCTTTCTTGAAGAAAATGCAAATAACAGTGCAGAGTCAGATCCTCTACTCAGAGTCTGTCAACCACTCATCAAATCTAGCTGGTCTTTCCCTGCTACTAATGTGAGTTTACCTTGGCTTTATAATAAAGTAGAGTTGGCCACAAATAGTACTGGGCTTCACCTATATTTTCAATCTCAATTTCATTTAAAAAATTCAAGTCTGAAAATAAGCAGAGTTCTGTGGAATTATTTTTCTGAAATCATTTTTCTCACTACTATTCTTCCTTTCTTTATTCATTATGACCTGGCAAAACAAATCTGATAAGAAGAAATGACAGTTATAAATGAGGCCCCAGCATTCATCCAGGAGGACCTTTTAGTTCTCACATTGCAGATCTGAATGTCTCTAGGTAATGGAAAGTTATTATAGTATTTATTGTTTTCTAAATTTAGTTTCTAAAATGTTATTAAAAATTGATATAGACTCGTGTTTTAGCTTTAAAGTTTTATTTTGCATTCAATTGACACATAATAATTGTACCTATTTATGGGGTGCAATATATGTTAGTTTCTACACATGTACACGTTGTGTAATGATCAAATAGTTTCGCACCTCAGTCACTTTAAACATCATCAACCTACGAATAGCATATTTAGAATCCCCTTCGCTAGTTATCCTGAACTAGAATGTTTTAATTACCTTTTGGTACTATTTTATGTGGCACATTTTACTGATATATAATTATTTATTTTGTTTTAAAATATTGATTAAAAGTTGATCAGATCAGAACATGTTTTTATAATAATAAATATGATGAATTTCAAAGACTATTGGCATTTGCCTAAAATTTCACTCTCTATAAAATTATAAAGTTAACTGTATTTGCTGTGAAGAAAATTAAGAAAGTACTCTCTCTTAATGAGAATACTTCCAAAGAGTAGGTTTTTAACATTTTTGCATTTATTTATTTTTTAATCATCACACAGTTTTAAAATACTACACTAGAAAATTATATTCAAGATTCTGACATAGTATCATCCTTTTAAAAAATGTACAAATGGACATGCTTTAAGAGAATTTCAGATTAATTTATATCTTTAAATTCAACTATTTGGCAATTTAATTGTGAACTTTTTAGTGCAAGTATTTATAGACTATTCTTTATTTCTGACATTTCACTTTATAACCAATGTCGTATTAAATTTATTGTCTGCGTTGACTTTTCAGCACCAAAATGAAGATACTGGAACCTTATGAATCTACAATTCAGATTACTTCAGATTACCAAATAAACAATATATTTTTCTATGGAAACATGCATATTTTAGGAAAAAATTTTAAGAACTGTATATTTATTTATGAACAGTTTGAGCAGATTCAGGTATTAATTCACTAAGTTCTGTGTAACTTAGTATAGTTCAACTCCTATGTATGTCTATTTAATGTTCTTTTTTCATTTGATCACATTGTCAAGATTTATGCTTTCAACATAAGAGAACAAAACATCAAGAGCAAGAAAACATTGTTACCCTTCACAATTGGATAAGAGTTAGGATTTCTTGCCCAATATTAAATGTAGTTGAAAAACCTAAAATAAATAAATATTTTTCCTTACAGTTAGGCAACAAAGACTTCTGAGTAATATTAAATATGAATTATAGCATAATGTTAATGTGTAAGATAAAATTGAATATTCTAAAGTAATTTCAAAAGCAAAGAACAGGTATGTATATCGTTGAAATGTGCCCACAGTTCTAATTAGTAGGAGTCAGTCTTCTTTGCAGTTTAAGCTGAAAAGAAAAACTAGATTATGGTCATCAGTAGTATATGCATAACCAGTTGCCAGTCTTCCCTTTGGTCATTTACAGGTGTCTTCCAAAATATGGCTCTATTCTCTATAATTCTGAGCCCTCAATTTCCCCCTGTATGCACTAAGATGAAACTGGTTTTGCATAACACACTATTTAATTACAACTGTAAATGTCCAAAAGTATTATGGGCAATTTTTTTTCAGTGTTTCTTAGTCAAAAACTTTCAAGTTTTGTTAATTGTCCAGTGGAGCAAATGCTACCTGAGAATATTCTGATAACACTTTGGGGAAAAAATATTGTGAAATAAAGCTAGCTTTTGGATACTGGTAAGAGAAATGCATACAAGCAACACCTTGTGCATTTTTGTGACTACATGTTACTATGGAATTTTGCCCTTAAAGAGATAAAGATCTCTACAGTGAAATGTTTGTCTTCTTAGCATATTTTCATCACTTAAGCACTATTTTGATCATCATAATAAGAGTACCCATTAATTTGTCTTGTCTAGAAACTTTTCAGGTTTTGAAATTTTGTACCATTTAAATTATCAACCTGCAGGGCAGTGCGTAACATTGCAAGTAGGAATTTTCAAATATTAATTTGACATAAATTGCTTTTATTCTGGGAGAAAGAAATTTATTCTCCTAAGTATTTTAAAGCAGTATTTATTTGGTCACTTTTCCCCTTAAATTACTTGTTTTTATAAAACTAATAATTTAAAATTCAATGTGATTGATTTTGGGGGTGGGGGATTGAGACAGGGTCTCTAGGTAGCCCCAGCTGGCCTGGAAATTGCTATGCAAATCAGGCTGGCCTTAATCTTACAGAGATCTGCCTGCCTCTTCCTCCTGAGTGCTGGGACTAAAGACCTGTGCCACCATTCCTGGTTCAGTGTGATTGTTTTTGTTTTTGTTTTTTCAATCCTCAGAAACAGCAAATTACTTGAGATGATGTTTACTTTGCTTTAAATAAACTGTCAGTTTAGTTTTGAAGCATGTTATAAATTAATCACTTCTAAACAAGCTTCACTGACCAATACATAATTCTAGAGAGAAAAAGGTGAAAATGATTGTAAAGGATCTTTGGATGATGAGATTGAACAAACTAGGTTCATCAACTACATATGGACATTGAAGTTTATTTTCAACTAACCTTCACAATGTGATTCCAGGAAATGACGACCTAATAAAAGCACAGAGCGTCTATGAAATCCTTGCTGTCATTCTTGGTTCTTTATGTACACTTCCTATTGTTTGTCACAAATGCTTTAAAAAAAAAACCTAAGAATTCTCTAAACAAAGTGTACTCTTAAGAATATCACTTGTTTTTAAAAGTCAATCTCTGCCATTTATAATCACAGGGAATATTTAATTAATGCTTATTACTAAGTGCCATATTAGTGGACTGTCTCTTTTGACGCTATCTCTGTGGTGCCAGAAGGCTGGATTTCTAACCATTGCACACCCTGCCTCTCTTTGTGAGCTGAGAATAATAAGCAGGTCTGTTGGTGAAACTAGCAAACTTGCTTCTAATACCTCACTGGCATTTTTAGTAGAAACAGACCAAGGAAAGTGACTCTCTTTCCTTGCTGTTTTCTGTGATATTTGCGGTGGGAGAGCTACTAAAGCGTATTCTTGCTTCCACAAAAACTGGGAGGGAAGAGGCAGTGGAAATGTCGTTTGTTACAGAAAATAATGACTAGGATGTTCCTCAATGGGTAAGAATAATAAGTTCCACTAAATATCAAAGATGATTGTGACAAGTAAAACATGAAAAGTTTTAAGACTTCGGAATAAGTCGAAAACTAGGTATCTTGAGGCTCTGGCACTGAAGTATGGGATGAAGACATTTACAAGTATCAAGTCTATTCAGGGAGCGTCTTTCACGGCCTTCAAGTCTGGAATTTCAGAGTTCTGAACTCTTGACTCTGCATAGTGATGAATTTGGGCTCAGACTTTTGTTGTGGTAGTTGCTTAGCTTTTCTCAGGAAAAAAAAAAAGAAAGAAACTCGAGTGTTTTAGATTTTCTTTCAGAGCAGGGGAGGGACGAAGGGAGGGAAAGAAAAATTAAACGGTCCACAGCCAGTCCGTATAATTTGAGGTTTTCTCACTAACCTCCCTAGGGAAATTACAATGTGACCTTTAATCGGGAAATGTTAACTTTATTACGTTTATCTGGTTGCCCCTCTTCCATCCTCGCCGGACAAGCTGGCCTCTGGAAACACGGCATGGGACCTGTCCTGTGCTGGGGCCCCGGAGCTTCAGGACCTGAAAGCTTGCGGTCTCCCGGCCTGCAGGCCCCTAGCGCGGGCGCTGCTCTGGAAAGCCAAGGCCGCAAGGCTGGGCCTGGCAGAATCGGTCTTTGGTTAACTTAGCGAGCCGGCCAGACGCCACACAGGCCCGGGGGCCGCATCCCACGGCCGCGCCTCCAGCATCACCGCTCCAGATGCCGCGCGCGCCCTAGAGGGCACCGGCACCCTCAATGGAGTCCGGGCTTCAACTCCACCTCGATGGCCCGGCCTCGGTCCAGACTCAGCCAAGCCCGGTTCCAGGTCCCGTCTGCACCTGGTCATAGCCTGGGCTCCTCTGGGTGGGCCCTGTGCACCCCATCTCGCCCCCACAGCCCCACGACCCACCTGGCCAAGCCCTCTCCTCCTCACCTGACCGAACTTGGCTTCCTGCTCCAAGGCTCCCTTCTCCAGCCCGTTCACTGCGTGCGGGGCAGCGGCCGGGAAGTTGTTGCGGCCGAGGCTGCTCCACTCCTCCACCTTGGGGCTGTGGTAGGGGGAGCTGTCGCTCACTGGTAGGCGGAAAGAAGATATATATCAAACTCGGGGCCTAACGTGGAGCCCCCTCCTGAGACGCGACCGGAATCAATGACCGCGGTGCTCCGGGGCTAAGACCTCAGGTCGGGCCCCCTGCGCTAGGCCTCCTAGGGGCGCTGGGCCCAGGCGCAGACTCCTGGGCTTCAAGCCTAGGGACCTGAAGTTTTGTTGGCCTGAAAGTAGGCCTCTGAGTTAAGTTTCACCCACGCTCGAAGGAAGATTTTTCTTTCTTTCTCAACCAGCCTTTGGTTTCCTTTCTCCCTTCTTGGTCTCCCAGGGAAAGGAATGGAAGAAACCTGAGAATTTTCCCAAATGGAAGAAAGAACCAGAACCTCTGAGGTTGGATATCTGTTCCTTACTTCTATAAAACTGACGCCAGCCCTTACAGGGTGGAAAAGATCTGGTGCTGCAGAAGGCTGAGGAGAGAGAAGTGTCCTGACCTAAGGTCTTCCTTGGTACTCAAAGATATCCAGAAAAATTGTTAACTGCATTGTGCAGATCTGGTACTTACCTCAATAGAACAAAAGAACTGTAAAAATCCTTTGGAAACAAATAACTAAACGATGACCAAGATACACATGCAAAATATGTGTACACAAATTCACCTTGTGTTTTGCATGAGACTATCCTACATGCTCTGCCTTTATACATTAACTGAGTAAGGTTATATGCATATTACTAAAAATATAAATAAATAAAGCCCATCATCACCTCTTTGAATATCATGGGTATCAGTGGTAGGGTTATAGAGAAAAGGATTTCTTAAGTGTAAGAAAGAGAAAATGAAATTATGGGCCAAGAAAATGAAAGTAGAATTCAGCGTTAAGGAGAGAAACCATCTGCTGCTCCTTCTGTCCTTAAAGAGACACAAAATTAGAGTAAGGTGACTGCCATGATGCCTGTGGTTGCACATTGGCATCTTCAAATGACCAAACCCACTTTAAAGAGGAGATATTTGAAGGTAAAATGTGTTGTAAGTTTGTTTCTGGTCTCTGTGTGTACAAGTTTGACAGTGTCACTATAACTTGATTTTAAACACTTCATCTGTCACAGTGTTTCAAAGGAGCGATCGTTTGGAGAAATTATTTGACAGTCACAGATTTGTCAGAAACCAGGTTGTTTAAACCTAACATCCAGAATGAGCAACAGTATCTTCGAGGAACCTGGCTCCATGATCCAGCACTCTCCTAACTGACCTTTGGTCTGAGAGCAGTATCCCTGAAGAAGAGCCTTCTTTTCAACTGCCAGCCCCTTTCACTATGCCTTCCTTCCACCTCAGGAGAAATAGATTGTATCCTTATTTTCACACAGGAAACCATGGTTGGTCCCGAACTGCTGATGATCTTTGCCTTCCCAGACAAAAGGCAGTCACTGAGCACAAGCCAGAAGTTATCTTAAGAAACTGAGATCCCCCCATGAGCCCCCATTTCTGCTGATCTCACACTTTCCCATGAACAGGGGCTTCCTTTAAATGTCAGTGAGGTCAGTTTATCCTATAAATCAAGGTCAATTCTCTCCAACTTAAGTTCCAGCTAGCTCCAAGTAAGACAAAACTAGACTCATAAATTCGCAGTCAAAAAACAAGAAGGTGGGGCTGGAGAGATGGCTCAGCAGTTAAGAGCACTGATTGCTCTTGTAGAGGACCTGGGTTTGATTCCCAGAACCTACATGGTAGCTACAAACCGTCCTTAAGTTCCAAGGGAATCTGAAGCCCTCTTCTGACCTCTGTGGCATTGCATGACATGGGTGCACTCACATACATGCAGACAATACACTCATACACATAAAATAATAAAAAAAAATTTTAAAAACCAAGAAGATGAGAAGTCACAGCCCTCCTTTAAGGACCTAAAAAGGTAATTGTGGCAACGTGGTAGCAACTGCAAAAGGCAGGAAATAATTAAAGGGGCTATTTTCTCCTTTTCTATTTAAGTTTTACTCTACACATCTTCAACTTTACAATGAAAAATTAGGACAGAAGGTTCTAATGCACTAAGTCCTGCATCTACAGCATTTCTTATTTCTGATGCCTTTAAATTTGTATTTTTAATAGCACAGTTAAAGAAAACAAACTCTGGTCTCCTGCGGGCTGGGGGGTGAGGGGTGCGGGAGCGGGAATTGTTTTGAGCACTCAGTGAAGACGTCCTGGACTCAAGAGAAGTTTAGGCTGAGAAAGGAAAAGAACTGTGAAATGACAGAGCTGAAAACGTGCAGGAACTAGATACACTAGACACATGCCCGCTTGTACTTCCCGGAGCCAGAAGACTGAGGAAAGCAGCAGGCTGGGGAAAACCAGACACGCAGTGGAAAGGGCAGCCTCAAACCCTCCAGTATTTTGTCAGTAGAGAGAGAGAGAGAGAGAGAGAGAGAGAGAGAGAGAGAGAGAACCAGGACCTCCCGTTTCCGAGGAAAATGAAGTGAAGCATAAGAATGAAACCAATTAGGTGACATTTGAACTTCCTGCCTGAGCAAATATGGCCTGATTGCCAGAATCCGAGAATAATATTACAATTTCCACAGCGCGCGGGACTCTAGCTGCCGCATCTGATCCCCAAGCTAGTGGCCGGCTGCGGCGTCTGCAGCCCGAAGACCCAGGCTGGCTCCGGCCTCCCGGGCTGAGCAGGGAGTCAGCGGGCCGCGCTCTCCAAGCAAAGGGGTGGAGAGGCGGGGGAGGGTGGAAAATGCGAACCATGTGTTGAGGATGGGGGATGCTATGGGTCTGGTAGTTTGAGATGAGGCTGGAGACTGTGGGTGGCAAGGAAACAGAGGGCAGGAGTTTTAAGTTAATGAGATCAGGACACCCGTGGGAAGAATCTTTAGGTTTCTAAAAGAAAAAGCGCGCGAACGGGCACTGCTTAGCATTCTGCCAGACCTCTGGGCCCCTACCTTGGTCGGTGATGGAGCGGATGCCCAGGATGTCGGTGACGGAGTGAGAGGAAGGCCAGGTACGCGGCATGGCCACCGAACCCGGGATGGCCGGCACCCCAGGTGGCGTGGGCACCTTAGCGGCCGCGGTGATGGGACTGGGGTACGAGTAGATGTGGTTGTAGGGCAGCGCAGGCTGCGGCGCCGGCTGATGCTGCTTGTAGGAGTCGTAATGACCCTGCTGGGCCAAGTTGCCGATCTTGTTGCGCAGAATGCGGCTGATGGAACTCACCGAGGGCACGTTGTACTTGTCGCAAACGCCGTCGGCCAGCAGGCGGTCCCGGATCTCCCAGGCGAAGATGCCGGGGTCCCTCTGCTTATAAGTCCGGATGTGTTTCACCACAGTAGGGGTAGTGACCCGGGGCTTGCTGCCCCCGATGGCTCCAGGCAAAATCGAGCCGGTCTCGTTGTAGCGTGCCAGGATCTTGCTGACGCAGCCGTGCGACACCCGTAGCTGGCGGCTGATGTCACAAGGTCTGATGCCCAGTTGGGCTAGTTCCACGATGCGAAGCCGGATGGCGTTGGGCAGTGGCCTTCCGTTCACGAACACTCCTCCCAGCTGGTTCACCTCCCCGAAGGCTGGCTCTGCAAGAGGAGCACAGAGCGCGCAAGGACGCGCACCCGCTGCTTGGGACAGCTGCTGTCCCTCTGCCTCCCCCAGAGTCCGGGGACAGAGCTGCGGCACCCTCCTTAAGGACCCGGACTGTCCAGAAACTAGACGGTCGCGGAACGGTGCCGATCCACCCAAAACAAGTGTGAACCTCGTTCCTGCCCCAGCAGCTCCGGGTACAATCTGAGAGCTGGCCCGGAATATTTAAAAGTCTGTGAAGCAGGCGGGGACCGGTCCTGACGCCCAGGCGCCGCTCCTAGCCTGCTCCGCACTTAGTGCATGGGCAGCTGCTCCCTTCCACCACCTCACCCCAGAACCGCTCCTGGAGGGCATCGAGGTTTGACGAAGTCGAGGGAATGCTGGTTTTTTGTTTTGTTTTTTGTTTTGTTTGCATATGTAACGTGTGAAAAAAAAAAACTTGAATGGACACTGGGGCTGCGGAACTCGTGCATGCCTCTGCTCTCTTATAATCGGAGGATGCCATCAACGCCGCCCAGTAGCCTGAGATCAGACTGAACGGGGGCGCGCAGCTGACTCTCTGCAAGTTCCTACAACTTGTAGGAACTCGAGCAAAGTCAATAAGGAGAGTGTGAGCGCGCTAGCGCTCCCTCCCTCCCTCCCCGCCCGCCGCTCCCTCCCTCCCCTCCTTGGTTCTGACAGCGTCCGCAGTCTCCACTCACCCATTGCTCTGAGCAGTACACCGAGAGGGCCCCAGTTCCGCACTCCGGGAAAGAAACTTTTCTCGAAGTCTGACTGGCTGGGCCTGTCGCTGCTCCTGGCTGCTGGTGCCTCGGCTTCTCCCCAGGAGGAGGCGACGACAGTGCAAAAGGAAGAAGTAAAAGGAAGTCTGTGCCCGGCTGAAAGAGGCTTGAGTTCTGCATTTCAATCTAGGCAGCAACGTGGGCTGGGCTGGGCTGAGCCGGCCCGGCGGCTCCGTCTATCACTCACTAGAGACACACCCCAAAAGAGGTGGGTCGGAGGGCGAGCTGCGTTGTAATTGGTGCAGGTCAGTGAGTGACAACGCAGTTCGGGGAAACTCCTTCCGCTGTCTTTTTCAGGCTGGCTCCGCACCTGGGTGACTAAATGCAACGAATATGAGCGTTTGACATCTTCCCGGGCGCGACACAAACATACAGCAAAATCAAGCTGGTAAAAACGCTGAATAAGCGAATGAAAGCGTTTGGTTCAGTATGATTGACTGGAAGCGGGAGGGCCCGTGGGGGCATCTTGGAAAAGAGATGAGCTTCTCAGAATTGAAATTTCAGATTAAGTATCTAACGTAGCAGTCGGCCGTCATCGTGGTGGGAGCTTCGGGGGCACGAGGGTGTCTGAGAATTACCTGCCATGTGCGCCCTCGGGGACTGTCATGAAGGAAATCCTTGCCCACAAATTCTACCTCCCATCAGTGTTTTCCAAGTGGGGTGAGCTCAGGTGTGAGAAGACAGGCCTATCTGAGAGACCCGGAGGTCAAGGAGAGTCCGGGCTTGAGAGATACTGGACGAGGAGACCCCGCTTGCAGGGAGCGGCTCACACCGGTCCCTCAATGGTTAGCCAGGAACGCCGGGATAACTCTCAGCCACCCAGGATTCTGGCAGAGGTTGTGTGCTGTATGCAGAATTACTATGGCTAAAGCGAGTTCGCCACCACCCTCAGAATGATCGTTTGTCGGTGGAACCACGGTGGCAGAAGCCAGCCCTCCTTCTCACACAGGGCTCAGGGCCGTGCGTTCTCAGTGTTTGCTAGGGTACTCAACAGCAGTGAGCCATCGAGAAAGGATTTGTTGATTTTTGCTTCTTAATATGAAAGACAGCTCCAGGAAGGTACAGGCAGGGACTGCATTTGTGGATAAGTATGTAATTCCGACCCCCCCCACTCCCAGCTTCATTTTAGCTACAGAATTTCCTATCGTCCTGCCACTAGTGAATTTTCACTTGTGATCACCCTAAGTCCAAAGTGGATAGTACACTTTTGGGTAGAGAAATTTGTTTATATTTGGAATAAAGATTGTGAAGGATGTGAAAAAAATAAGTCGGGGAACACTTTTGATGAATTTGGGAGTTTGTGTTACTTCTGAAAGAAGATTATAATTCTACTTTACCATCAAAAGTGCTCCCTTTGTACATACCAGAGGGACGAGTGCCTTCAGATTTGCACACAAGGAAGTCAGATGGTCCCAAATGACTTGCCAGGAAGTGACAAAAGCTTGAAAAGCTGATCATCAGCTGTTCTGCAAATGAACACCCCATCTTCAGGCGCCTGCTGCTACTGTGTGGGGATGCACTCTGAATTGGAATTTACTAAGATTGTGAAGGATTTTAAAAATAAATTTAAATGCCTTTGGTTATCCTCAAGAATTTTGCCCTTTCATAACTAGAAATATTGGAATTTAGTTCCTTTTTGGTTGTTGATTTAAAGCCTTTTCCAAGTTTGACTTGTGATTTTACCCTGGTCTCCCCTAACAATACTTGTGTGGCACAGACTGATGCTTTACAACAAGAAGAGCCTTGGGGATCCAAGGTTTCAGAAGACGCATCTCTTTTGAGCGAAAATAAATTAATTACTTGAGACCTTGAGGCAGAGCAGATTTAAACTTTGCCTGTTTTTTTTGTTTTTTGTTTTTTTTTTTTTTTACAAAAAGGGATGACCATGCTCTGCAGCTAGGAACTCATTCAAGTAGCGTCCTCAACTCATGCTCTTTGCCCTCCTTCAGGGCACCAGGTAAGTGTTTCATGCCCTTCTGTATTGATATGTAAGAAAAGTGTGTTCAGCCTGTGGCCTGACAAGACCTGGTATCCTAATGAGAATCTAGCTGACCCAGAGTGACCAAGAGACCCATAGGGCTCAGCACTCTGGCTTGGAGATTTAACACACAGCATCCTCTTATCCACTGCCAACTCTGTCAGCTGTCACATATCTCTGTCTCTCTTGCAAAGGTCCACTGCCATCTATAGATTTCTACCTGCTGGATTTGGCTGTTGGTGGCATGCGGTCTTAGCTGCTGTAATCTCTCTGGACATGCTCACGCAACATTTCACTGGGCATTGGTCCCCACCTAAGTATCCCTCAGGACCACCTCACAATACATACCCAGAAGCACCCAGTGAATCAATCTTGCCCACATTAGACCATTAAGCATCAGTGACAAATCAAAGTCTGCACTTAGGGGAATTAAGGAGCCCACAATGTGGGAGCAGAGGAGGGCCTGGCATCTCTAGGAAAAGGCTGGTGCTTAATCTTTTTAGTAGAAATTCTTCCAGTTTACAGTGTGTGAAGGCCAAGTCTCCAAAGATCCCCTGAGCCCAGGCAAAAAAAGACTACTGATCTGTGTGAGGGTGGAGGAGTGAGAGGGAGAAGGGATGGGAAGACCCAAAACAGGAATGGGAGGGGGGAGTGAAGAGGCACTAAGCTCCAGTGAACCCCAGTGGGCATAGGGATGTAAGACTTCAAGAGAGAGCAAGGGTCACCTGAGGTCAGTGCCCCTGGTTACTGCAGCTCTGGATCCAGGAGATCATACAGGAATCAAAAGAATTTCTAAAAAGGAGAAATTTAAGACCAAAACCAAAACATAATCAGTAAGGCCTGCAGCTGCTTGGCCAGGGAGAAGCCAAAAGCCTTTCCCTAGGCACTAAGGCCTCCTCCAGGGGCGACCCCTTCTCTAGGTAAATATTTACTCAGTATGGGCCTGGAAGCTGGAGGGCCAGAGGGTGTGAAACGGGAGGTAACACCGGGATTCTACACACTTGGCACTGGGCAGCCTCTAGTGGAGGAGAAGCCCAGAACTCCAGAGGCAGCTAGGCCCCCATCTCTGGGGAACTTTATCACTCTGCACGGTTTCCACTGACCCAGGCCTGATGTTTGTAAAGTCTTCATAAATCTGTCAGAGGTTCCAGTGTTGCTGTCCATCACCTGTGGCATGCCCCTTCGGACACTAGCAAAGAGAGATGCCTAGGAACTGTAATCTAGCTTTTCTAAGGCGTTCTGTAGGGACCCTGCAGATTGGCCCCCCACAGCTGACTATCTCAGAATACTGCCCTCCAGACTGTTAGGGACATGGTGAGATCCTTCTTGATCCCAGCCTGTTCTGAGGATAGCTTTTTGCAGGTCGGTGGTGATGGAGGATGGAAGGGTAGGGTGAGAGGGAGGTGTGTGAATGTGGAAGAGGCCCTCTGTTCTCAGTTACAGTTCTGATGAGCACAGCTGGCAGAGAACTTTTAGGAACTGAGCTCTGCAATGGGACCCCTGCTAGGAAACGGTCAAACCAAGGAAGGCCCAGGTGACCATGGCTGCTCTGGCTCACTGGGAGGACTGGGAGGCCTGGGAGGCAGCCAGGGTCCTAGCTCCAGGTCGGGGATTTTCAGGGTACAGTGAATTCTTCCAGTAGTCTTGCCGGGAAATGTTAGGCAAACTCCAGACTTCGAATCATCCGGTTGTCCCACACAACGCCACTGCCAGGTGAGTGCGGGGCTGTGCGTAGCTTAAAGAGAAAAAGACTCTTTGGGGCTCTCCCTAATCTAGGACCTCTACTAAGGCCCAGCTTGCTACCGGCGGCTCCTTAGTTGATTGAGCTTCTCAGAAAGTGTCAGGGCCACTGGCTGCGGAAAGCGCGCCTAAGTTGGCGCCCGCAGTCCTGTGCCTGGGAGTCGCGGGTAGTGGCTGCGGCTAAGGGAGACAACCATCCTGGGCTCTGGAGAAAGTCAGCACGCAGGGGGCCTCAGCCTGGGCCGGGGTTAGGGTAGAAGGGCATGGTAGGCGCGTACACACTGACCTGCTGGTCTGGGCTGGGCGAGGCTGCAGATGCACCAGCGCTATGAGAAGACGCATGAGACCCCAGGTAGAGCCCCTGGAGTCGGGAGAGTTGCCTCCGGCTGTCTAGCCTTCCATCTGTTGAACTTCACTTTGCAGGAGCCGTTCCTCCTCTGCGCTGAGTAGCTCTGCAGAGCCTTGGACCCGAGCACAGAGACTTTCCCTGGGGTGCGCCGGGACCTGGCGGCCAAGAGCTGCGACTGCCAGGGTTGTGGGGTCTGCCGGTCGGGCTGCGAGCGCTCATCGCCCGCTTTCTCTTTCCTAGGACAGGGGAGGGGCCTGCTGTGGCCTGAAACCCACTTTTCATTCTCCGCCTGCCTGTTTCCGATCACCCAGGGTTGGTTTTTCTGTTTGCTCACTCCTTCTATTACAATAAAAACAATCGACATTTCTTTTCAGTTTCCCCATATTAGCGTCACTCAGTAATTGTTCTCCACCTCCAGGCCCCCTCCCGCGTTAAAGGAGAGCCGGATTGCGGCTATTCAGGCATTGGAAGGTTTCCGAGTGTATAAGCAAATCTTCCCTAAAGACTTTAAAGTAAAAATAAATAACGGCCCGGGAAATTGCTATGACCCTAACATCACTTTCTGAACACAAATTACACCCATTTTTCAGTTTTCAACGGTGGAATTGCTTTCAGAAGGACTGATCTGAGCCTCGTGTGGTACGATTACGTTTGTTTATTAAAGCCTCAAAGGAAAGGGAACATATTTTTGTTCGAGGAGCAAAACTCGTGGCTTCCGGACAGCAAGTGCAAGCGGGGATCGAATCCCGACTGAGGGGCAGAGATAGGAAGGAGTCTTGAGGGTAGGCCAGGCTGACCCTTTAGCCATCAGGAGGGGACTGCGCCTGGCCAAGGACACTGTTAGCAGAGGATTTACGAAGGCGAAGTCGCAGTCCGCGGTCAGGTAAAGATCTTGAGCCTCTGCGCTGAAAGCAGCAGCTGTGTGGGGGAGAAAAGCAGAACTCTGGGTTCCTAAAGCAAAGCTTTTTGCTGGCTTCCCCTCCGGGGTCTGTGCGAGGCAGAGCGCGGCCTCCTTGAAAGGCCAGATTGGCCTAAAGCTGTCAGGAAAGGAGAAACGAACCAGGCCGAGCCTCTAAGTCCTGGTTTTGAGTCAAGCACTTGTGAAGTTCAGGACAGGGCTGGGGGTTATTGTGGTCAAGTGTCGCTCAACACAGATTTTTTGGGAGGTCAGGGATGCCCTCAGCTGTGGGATCCAGAGGACGCCCTTCTTCTGTGTAGGACCCGGCTGTAGTTTGCTAGACCCATTTTTTGGATGCACATGAACTGCTCACACACCGACCCGATTTGCGGCTTTTGAAGGGCCTGAAATCAGCCCATAAGAAACATCTTGACAGTCGATGCACGTCCTCCTCTTCGACAGCGGGTGACTTCATTCCGTGTCCTGGCACCTAGACCCTGGACGGTGGCGATTGGGCCGCACAGCCCTGCCACACTCTCTGGGTTCATTCACCCGCCCAGCAGCGCGCTTTGAACGTGAGAGCTCTTGCCGTACTGCTTTTGCTATGCCTCAGAATAAAGGAAGCAGGGACTGGAGTAGAGAGCCAGACTCGGAGTTGCGGAAATTTTCTTAACTTTTTCTTAGATATCTTAGAATCGCCAGCTCGGGTTCTCCGCGCCCAGGCACCTCTTCGCAGCGCCACCTACGGGCGCTAGATTGGATCCCGATAGGACACTGCTGGGAACAGCATTTGAAAATCCTAAAACTCCAGCTGCCTGGAACTCATTATATAGGCCACGCTGGCCTCGAACTCACAGAGATCCACTTGCCTCTGCCTCCCAAGTGCTGGGACTAAAGGCATGCGCCACCACACGCGGCTGATCGGTTCTTCCTATACTCCCAACTCTAGCCTGAATTCTCACGCCTAGGCAAACCCAAACATCAGTCTTTCCATGATGCCCACAAAACCTATCTTGCACGCCCTCTCCCATCAGATCTTTTCCTGTCCTCAGAGGCCACTCCGAGTCACTGATGTATATTTTTAGTTGTCCCTGCACTAAGACAGGAAAGCAAGAGACTGAATAGAAGCTGTGCAATAATAGGAAGAGTGATGGAGCAGGTCTGGCCAGCTCATCCCACTGTTTGGTGAGAGCCCACGAAGCCAAATACAGTAACCTGGCAAAGAGGCAGTATTTATCAGCCCCACTGTATAACAGGCAAAACACAGACTTAAATACGAACTGAGACATTTAAATGACATCACGTTTTTCATCAAGCAGGAGCGTGTCAGAAGCCCACTAGGCCCTCCCTCACTGCTGTTTGCTCTACCCATTTTCCCAGTCTGCAGGAGTAACTTCGTGCCCACAGATACCTGCCCCTCTTCTCCCACAAGACCCCATAACACAGGTGTCTGTACAGAAATGGACACTTCCTACCCCCTTCCACATCTTAGAAAAAAGAATCTCCCAAGGCTGCACCCAGAATCTGCCAAAGAGGATCCTCATCCTAGGACTCTTCACTATGGACACGAATGCGAAGCGCAAAGACACGCGGGGCGCGCAGGTCATCACTGACCAGAAGAGGGCGGAGAACCAAATTGCATTTGCGCTCCCAGCCCATCCTACTCTCCTCCAGAGCTTGGAGAAACAGTGCACAGAGACCGAGGCGATGAGTCCTGCAGAGACGTCCAGCCTCATAGCAAACAGAGGGCCAAGGCAGGACCAGGAGGAACCATGCTCTTCAGCTCTGCTTGTTGCCTGCGTATGCTCACATGCTGTGGCTCCCGGTGTGCTCAAAGCACGTCACCCCAAGCACCGAAAGACCCAGCATTGCTTTTCTGGGGATTTGTTCTGGTGTACCCCTGTGTGTGTTTCATTTAGAGGCCACTATACTGGTAACAAAACCAGGAGGTGCCTAGAAGCAATAAAATTAGACCCCGAAATTAACACAGCTAGCTGGGCCCAAGCGGCCAGGAAGCCACGTGGTAGAGTTAACCGCGCTTTCTCGGCGGCGTCTGGACTACAGTCGGTTTTACTTCCTTCCCGGTGCATCCTGGAATCCGTTTCAAGTTCTTTCTTCTTATATTGTCCCTGGGTACAACGGAGAAATAAATTGTTTCATTTTAAAAAAATAATGGCAAAATGATTTTAGTGAACTCTCGGAGACGTGACAACCAAGGGAAGAGAAAGCCAGGGAGTGATTCCTCCGCGCAGGGGTCTTTACTGCCTTGGAGACTTGCTTAGCTGTGGATTCTGAGAAATCTCAAACTTATATTTTAGGTTTCAGTAGAAAGTTCCATCCCTAGGATGTCACCAGACATCCCTGGGTCACCAGAGCTCTGCAGGTCACGAGCAACCTTTCTGCTAGAGTGGACCCTTCCTTTACTTTCCAAGCCAGGTTCCAAGCCTCAGGTCTCCTTGTGCCTCGCCCGCATTCTCGGTGGAGATTAGGCAGACGCTGGTCTGCCCTCTGCCACAGTCTGCTCTCAGGGACTCTCTTTAAGAAATCCAGGGGCAACCCTTTCCTCTTCCTTCTGCCAACACCTACAAATTCCACCCGTGCAGTGATCAATTAGACCTCCAACCTTCCTGACAGTGGCTTTGGCAGAGAAGATCCTTCGGGTCTGAGCCCACATCTACTCTACTCTACAGCACTGGGAAAGGGCCCCTCCGGGAAAACCGTGAGATTTTCAGTAGAAACAGCAAAGCTTAAGAAAGAGAAACATAACAACGAACCTCCACGACCACCACCGCAAGCGTCTCTTTAATAAGCCAGAAAAAAAAGGATAATATCATAGAATAAACGAATTTCGATACCAGGTTTGTTTGTTTTTTTTTTGTTTTTGTTTTGTTTTTCTCTGGTCGTGGAGATCACTGTTTCTATATGATTCATCTTTTCATTAACGAAATGTTGCAAATCAATATAAATTAGTTCACACTTTTTAATTCTTTTGTAGTGCTGGGGGGTGGAACCCAGGCCCCGTATATGTTAGGAAAGAAGACTTCTACCCCCAGTCCAATTTGCCTAAATTCTGTTTTGGTGGAAAATCAAACAAATAATGTTGATTTTTGTCCTTTGCACAGACACAAAAGTTAAGTTTTTAAAGATTATTCAGACAGGGAAGGAAATCACACATTTTAAAGACCCACATATATAGATGAACAGATGTTTAAGTGCATATCTTAATTGTGCAGTTTTTGACAAGCATTTAAATTTTCTAAAGCTGTTTAATTAAAAAGGACGGACACAAGATAAAAAGCAACAGAGAGATTTCTTGAGGGGAGAATTTGGGCACTTAAAGGAGGAGCTTATAGACAATGGAACAGTTCTTACAGCTTTTTATGTTCGGTCCAGTTCTTAAAGCTCTATCTTCAAGGGGTTCTATATGTTAAGTGTCACTGTTTGGGTTCTGTTGCTGCTCTGCATCCAACCTGTAAGTTTAATGGTTTCAAGGGGAAGGAAGGAATTGCAGCAACTGGAGATTAGCACCCAAAAGTCCCGGCGTATGACGCAGCTGTGCCAGTCCTGCCAATCCGGACAGATCTAGAGGGCTGGGGAAAGAAGAATGATTTTATTTTTGCAGGATCAAGACACTAGCCCAGGACAGCAGCTAAGGGGTGAACCCTTATTTAAAATGATAGAAAGCCAAGGTCATAGCTACAGGGGACTTTTTTAAAAGCCCCCTAGCACCCTCTTGCAGGGCTGGAGGTGTGAATCTGATGTTCTGGCGAGCTGACAACACAAATTCCCTTAGCAGATTTTATTGCCAGAGCGATTCCTATCCAGTTCCTTTGGGACTGCCTTCTGTGCCCCGACACATGGTTCTGTTCTTAGAGACACCCTTTCACTAGGGGGAAAAATAATGATCCCATTACTCAATGTAAAAAACGTTCATAATGCCAGTTTAAGGCTAAAAATTTAAACCCTTGAAAGTCAGGAAATAGAAAAATCAAGATTCTTTTAGTTGGATTCAGTCACCCCGGCTTCCCGGCTGTGTAATGCATGGTGCATTTACAAGTCTCCCTAGCCAGGCCATTCCAGCAACCAGGCTGCCACTGCCACTGCCACCGCTGTGTTTAAAAGGAAAATTTCTCAGCACCGCTCTGACTGAGCAGGTCTTTTGCAGTCTGAATGCTTCACACCAGCAGATTTCACCCATTACTTGTTACATAAAAGTAATCCACTGTATGTATTGGCAAATGTGTTTAACGCTAAAAAGAGCAAATTGGCTTATAGTTCACAAAACAAAAGCCAACTCAAAACAAGATGGAAACATCCTACAAATGTTTACAGATTTCCAAAATCAGACACTAAAGTCAGAGTTTCATTGTTCAAAATCAGTTCTACACATTTCTTCAACTCTGACACAAACTGTGGTCCTCAAATGGAAATTGGTGATGTAAGTAGGTACAGTTTCTTTGTCACTTTCCCAGTTTTTGCTTCAGAACAAAAAACTTGCTGCCATCTACAGTTTCTTTAAGAGGAAAGTGTATAGTAGAAAGACATGTTATAGGGGCTGGAGCGATGTCTCAATGGTTAAGAGCCATGGCTGCTCTTGCAGAGGACCCAGGTTTGAGTCCTAGCACCCACGTGGCAGCTAACAACCATCCCTAACTCCAGCTCCATGGGAATACACCACCCTCTTCTGACCTCTGAAGGCATTGCACGACATTGGTGCACTTACACACGTGTAGGCAATACACTCATACATAAAATAAAATAAATCTTTTTTTAATAGAAATTTTTAAAAAGAATATTCTCCTCTAAGTTATGTGCTAGAAATTCAGACATAGCTGAACAATTTAAGAATCATGATCTCCAGAAACAACCCCATCTCTTCTATTAATTCAAGGCATAGCCAAGAAGGGCATGTGCTTCCCTTTGAAATATTTATTTATAATATTTAGCTGTGAAACAAAATTGTCCTCAGACTTGCTGTGTTCCTTCCACAACAAATGAAAAAAAGGGGGTGGGGGGAAGGAACAGAAAATACAGGGTTAAGCTTGCAGAGTTTCTCGTAAGATGAGGCATGGCTTCTGGCCACAACGTGCATATGATCAGTGTATTTCATCATGGAACTGCTAAGGCACATGAGGGTTTGGGGGGATAAAGGTATTAGGTGTATAGGAGGCATCATTATTTCTATTAGAGCAAATTAGTCTCATTGAGGAAAATGTACCCCTAGGGTAAAACATACATTGAATTCTGTAGAAGGAATGAATAACATACACTTGGATGACACAACATAAAAGGTACATTTTTTTCCTCTTCTGAGAGTTTCTTGTGTCAATAAAATGATGAGAGCAAAGTTACGCTGTCTGTACATGTCACTAGATGCCAAGACATAATTTGAGATTTTATAACTTCATCATTCAGCTATCCAAAATCTACAAAGATTTCCATAAGGCATCTGAAGATGCACTTCTTATCATATGGTTATTTAACTAGACCTTCCAGGGAAGAAGCTGAGAGTGGAACTTGAAGAAACACTTTGTATCTCATGATATTTTCTAATGTCTTAGAACAGAACAGACCATAGGAAAATGAAGTGTATGTATCGCTGTACTTTATAATCTATTAATTAATTAATTGGTTAATTAATTAATTAGGTCTTTTTGAAACAGGGTCTCCCCTTAACACAAGATGGCCTGGAACTCACTATGTAGACCAGGCCAACTTTGAACTCACAGAGATCCCAAGTGATGGGATTAAAGGCATGTGCCACCATGCCTGGCTTCATAATCTTTTTAAACCTGAAAAGCTTTTAGAGATCCACTTAGGTACTATCTGTACTTTCCCTAGAATCTGATGAAAGGGACAATTGGAAAAGTGAATCCAAGTGCACAGTTCCAAACCTTCCTAGAATAATAAAATGCTTACATAGAGTTGAATAGTGGTCATTAATGATCTATTAATGTGACCACAATGAAAACTAATGTGGAGAGTCTGAATAGCCTTTCTCAGCAAAATATTTATTCAGAGAAAGGTGCTGAGGAAGGATGAGAGATCTATTTTCAGTGCCAAATTAAAGCAAAGACAATTTCTCTCAGCATGCCCTAAAAGAATCTAGAAAAAGCAAAATGGATTTTAATGCTGGGATTAATAACAGAAAGCTATATAAACATCATAAATTAAATTCACTGCTCCTTCTAAAGTATGTTTTGCCAGTAAGTTTATACAGTCATGTGGGTTTTAACAAATAAATGTAACTATTTCAATTATAAGTAATATTTATCAACGTATTGATATCGTCAACTTATCCCCGAAGTTAGCTTACTGCGAAAGCTTTTTGGAAAGTTCAAAAGACTAAATTTAAAATCTCTTCACTTTGTGTTTTTCAGTGGTAGGGATCCAATCCAGGGTCTCACACACGGTAGGTAACAGCTCTACCAATTAGCTACATCTCCAGCCTCTATTTGTTTCTAAGACTGATAAACATACAACAGCTCAATCAGGCCTAACTTCAGAAAAACATAGAATCTTTCTCTAGATGCAAGGCAGCACTTGAACTTATGTAAGTGGGAGTTTAAAATGATAACTCAAGGGACTAAAGCCTGTACCTGCCACTTAGGGGGAGACACCAACAGAGTTTGCTCTTTCTACTTCTTCCTCCGGTGCACCCCATTTTCTTTATTCTATCTCTATATCTTTCTAAGAAATGTTAGTTTTCTCAAGCACACACGTGCACTCATTCTATAGAAGAAAGTGGCATTTTACATAAGATTTTGATTTTTTTAATTGTTCTTTCTGGTTAAAATTCCATGAAATCCCCCAGATATTTTAAGGCACATCAGGAAACTAAGCATAACATTACCAAGATGAGTTCCAGTGAGCTCATAAAGCAGTTAGCCTTCTTCATTTAGATTCCTAAACTACCGTAAATGCATATATGCTTGGATCTGTCTTGGAGCTTATGTTTTAAACAATCCATGAAAACTGTATCCAGGCCTTTACATGTTTGGGAGAAATTAGCACACAGCTAACACAAGGTCAATCTTACCATCTGTACTTGCTCACAGATCCCTTTGCCCTAAAAGCAAGTAGACTGACCTAAGTTACACACAGCATTGAGGGAACATGGGCTTCAGCCAATCCGAAGTGGAGTCTGGGGAGATGAGAAGCTACTCCAAGTTATCAGTGTTCTTTGGATGGTTCTCTGATCTGCAGCTTAAGTCCACACGTGGTTAGTTGAACCATAAATGATGATGTTTTTAATAGAGCCTTGTGTAGTTTACCTCCTTCAGGCTTCTTGCAAAATCAATTTGGGTTCTTTTCTGCAGTGTAGTTCTAAGTGCTTGTCTCAGGTGGAGCAGCTGGGGAGGTGGCCAACTATCCATCCATCGATTTCCTAATTCCTCTATATATCAATTGGATTTTTAAACAGTGTATTCTTCAGGTCACATGAAAACGGCATATTCATTTGTTCCTTAGACTTACAACACAAATGCAAATGATTTTTTAGCAATTCTGAAAGGTGACCCAGGTCCAAAGAGGAACAACTCTAATCCAAGCTTGAACCCAGGCTGTATTCTCAAATGGATGGTTGGACCTAAAACATAGCTATCATTTCCATTCTTGTAGTCATACTTACAAGAGAGAATAAATGTGAATTTCACTGTTTATTTGCAGACATGAAGGTCAGAATGTCAAATTGCAGATCTTGGGTTCTCAATAAAAGGTTCTTTTCTCCACTTACAGGAAGGAACAAAATAAAATGTTTTGTGGAAGTTTATATTGAAATGAGGTCAGGTAAACTAATGACTGCTTGGTATTTTATGGTAAGTTTTATAACCTTGGAGTTGCTATAACTTTCAAACGATCATCAATAAAGTTTTATTGCGAAAGGGTCGCCATGTGTCTGAATGCTTTTGCACATAGTAAAGGCATGCTGCCCCATTGGCTTAGCTCAGCAGCTCCTTTTCACCCCTGCCATAAAGTGCTCTTCTTTTTTTATTGAGGGTTGAGAAGTCTTCAGGTCAGCTGTCTTCCTCAGGTTAGCAATGCAAGAACTTTGTGGAAATTATTTACTCATGGTTTAATGGTCATATAGAACCAAATTTTCAAAACTGTGTAATGAGATTTATAAATTTAGATTTTAAACGTACTCTTTTTGTTGTCTGAGAAGGGGTCTCACCAGGTGGTCCTGGCTGGCCTGGAACCCACTGTGTAGAAGGGGGGTGAGATCCAACATTCCACCTCTGCCTCACCAGTGCTGGGATTCCAGGCTTGTGCCATCAAACTCAGCTTTTTAAATAGGGTCTTTTTTTTTTTTTTCATAAAATAAATAACAGTCTTGAGGAGAGGTTGACAATAGTTTACTGCAGAAGCATGTGTTTGAATGTGTCCTATACACGATGGCTGTCATTAAATAATTAGATGCTTAAGGATAATAAGGGTCTCAAAGACAAATAAATTACAGTATTTAGGGCTCTTGAAGACATCATAGAATCTTAACAGCTTTGGAGGCCTCATACTGCTTCCTAACCTCTATTCTTAATGGACGAAAGTCAGTCGTTTGGGAACTGTTGGGTGTTGGCTGGAGCTCTGGTTTGTCGGACTGCCTCCGGATCCATCCCCAGAAAAACTTCCCAGGGTCAGACCCAAGATTCCAGGGAGTTCACACAGAAAGCCCTTCCGCTCAGGTTCCAGTCGGAACACTTTAGCACTTTCTAATCTGTCGCCAAATACTCCGTGGAAATGAATTCGGGAATAATGTGTTAAGAGAACGTTAAGGACAGATCGCCACACATATTTTTCCGACCGCTACTCTTCAGTAAGGGTCCTAAGGGCGGAGAGGGGCTGTTTTCAGCGTGGTCGAAGGAGAGAAAACTGGAAACGGGCGGCGTGTACTTGTGCCATCTCGGCATCCGAGGGTGAGAGCCGGCCTTCAATCCGCCAGGCTCCCCGGCGTAGGTATGACCTGGCTCGGGACCCTCCATCCGGTGGACCCTCCATCCCTCGCCCTGCCACTTTGCAGCTGCTCTCCGGGAAGGGCCTGGTGAACATCGCCCCCTCCCGGACTTCTGGAGACTCGCCTGCACGCCCAACCTGCTCCTTCCGAGGTCTGGCGTCCGGCCCTCCCAGCGTCCTGGACTGCTGGTCCCTTCCTCCGTCCGAAGCCTCTGACCTGGGACCTGGGATCCGGTTCCCCGCCGCCGCCGGCCACGCGCCGCTCCTAGGCCGGTCCCGACCCCGCAGTCCTTAAGTTTGGCGGCCACCCGGAGCGGAGCCGAAGGTCCGCACGGAGAGGAATGCGGGGGGAGGCGGAGAGGAGCCCGGCCGGCGTAACGCCCCCCACCGAGTCACCCCGAGCAGCCGCGCCACATCGCCAGCCTCGGTCTCCGCTCCACGCGCCCACAGCGCCGGGAAGCAGCGTGGCGGGGCCCCCGGCGCGGCAGGCGGCACTCGGTCTCTCCCGGCGTAGCGCTGCGGGCCGAGGAAGGCTGCGGCGCCACCTCCCGAGGAAACCTCGCTGGACCAGCCGCCACCCGGCCGGCTCCAAAGCCTCTTCCACCCAGCCTGAGCATCCGTGTTGGAGCGACTTCCCACCCAAACTCTGCGAACCGCGTCCAGAAGGGCCTGGTGTAAATTCACGAAGCCAAGAGTTGATGCCGAGGAAGATCCCATTCCTGAGTTGAGCTATGTAGGCCCACAGTAGTCCCCAGGCCCTAATGCCCCGGGGTGAGGAAGGAACAGAAGGGAACAGCCTCTAGAGATACCATACCCCTGTCATTCCCCAAGGGAACTTTCTGGGAATCTGGGACGCTGTCCTCTCCAACTCACTCCCCTACCTAGGCAAGCTCCCAAAAGGGGCAAAAGACTTAGGTCATTTCACTTCCTCCCCAAGGAGGCACCTAGTTCTTGCCACCATTTGGAAGAGAGAAAGCTTTCTGTATTCGTTTATGCAAACAAGGTTTGATATTTTCCAAAATAACGTCTTAAGCAGGAAATCTCAGGGTGGAATGTAAGAGTAGATCCTGTGTTCACTTGTCCAACAAGCCATTCCGGGTTAGACTCTTGCTACAAGTGCTCTTCCATCTTCATCCTGAGGAGTAAATGCTGGCTCCTATAGCTGGGATCTTAAATTACTCCCAAGGACCCACATGTTGGAGGCTTGGCCCCCAGCTTGGCAGTATTGAGGAGTAGGAGAAACTTCAAGAGGTGAGGGTACTGGGACATTTCAGGTTGCTGAAGGTTGCCCTTCAAGGGGATCATGAGACCCTGGCTTCATCCTCTTTGGCTCTCTCTTGCTTTCCAGGGATTATTGGGAGCAGCTTTATTCTACCATGAAAACCTCATAATACCTTACCAAAGCCTTTAAACAGCAAGACCATGCACTGTGGACTTTAAACAGCAACACCAGTGGACCACGTACTGCAAACTCCAAACCTGTAAGAATTAAAAATAAACTTTTCTGGAGTCATGTCACATGCCTTTAATCCCAGCACTCGGGAGGCAGAGGCAGGGGGACCTCTGTGAGTTCAAGGCCAGCCTGGTCAGTAAGTTCCAGGCCAGTTAGGGCTATAGGGAGCCCTGTCTCAAAAAGACCAAAATAAATAAAAATAAATAAATAAATAAATAAATAAATAAATAAATTTTCTTTTTATATGCTATCTTAGGTATTCGTTAAAGTGACTGCTAACTAACTGCCTAATAAAGCTCTGGCCAAAGGATCATAAATACCCATTTTTATTAGTCCAGAAAGGCACACTCATATAAAACTTGGTTTAGCCCCATTTCACTTTTGAGTGCCAGAAGTTACCCAAGGAGTCCCAATCCTAAGCGGACTTCTACTACTCACATGACAAAAAATTGCCCCACTAGCCATCATATTCCACATCTCCTACTACCTAAATACCACCATAGTTCCCTCATCCACTATCATATCAGTTTTCATTGGTGGCTGAGGTGGATTAAACCAAACACAACTATGAAAAATTCTAGCCTACTCCTCAATTGTCCACATAGGCTGAATAGTAGCCGTAACCATGTATAACCCCACAATACTACTACTAAACATAATCATTTACATATTCTTAACTACATCAATATTCGTTACAGTATACATATGCGCCTCCACATCCATCGCTATAGCCAACATACTTTTATTAAGACCCTGAAGTATGTCAGGCACTGTGTTAGGTGCTGGGGAATACAGTGACAAAGAAAAAGCACAGTTTCATAAACAAGCTAGACCACTTGGCTAATAACAGACTCCCTTAATGGTGCTAGTTCTGGAGATGGCCCAGTGCATAAGAGTGTTTACTACCACAACCCCCTCCCCTACGGCTCCAAGCACGGCAATTGCTTTGCCTCTGTCTTAGACTCTTGATGGGGACAAGGGAGGTTTATGTCATTTGTAATTTCTAGTAATGGGAGAACTGATTCTCAAGAATGAGCTTATACCTCCTCATGGCCTGCTAAAGTCTTGGCTCCATACATGGTCCTAGGTAGCCAGGCCCTGACATGGGACCGTTCTCACTCCCAGGCACCAAGAAGTTTTCTTTTACTCTTCTACAGGTACAGTGTACCTTCACCTATGCCCTACAGAAAATGTAAATCACCAAATTCAACTTCTAGAGATAAAAGGAAAAGAACATTAGACAAATATCTTCTTTGGAAGTCAAGGAGGAGGCCAAAGCTGCAAAGGATGTGGATTCTCCAGGAGAGCCAAAACCTAGTTTTTTAAATTCTTCAATGAAGTGGCTGAGGAACGATCTCTTACTTAGATGATTCACCATATATAGTGCAGTCTTAAGATGGAATCAGAAGGCTGTGAATCTTCTAGTTATAGAAAGAGAGATGGGCACAAACAGGGCAAGCAGCTGGCGCCTCAGCACCTCCTCGTGTAATGGTAACCCTGCCCAAGTGCACACCTAGGCAGTAGGGCAGGTTAATGCTTCTGTTTATATCTATCTTTTTATATCTCTGCGTTTCCTTCTCTTTCTCTAAACACAGTTCCCTCATTTACATGGTGTAAATCTTTGATGAACAACTAAAGATGTTCCACAAGCTTACCCAAAATCTGCAGAAGAGCTGTTTGGACTGTCCACAAGGTTTAGAAAACTCCCAAAGACTAGTTAGCTGTCCCTCAGAGCCCTCCCAACAGGAGCTGAAGGCTGTGGTGGATTTGGCTCTAGGGATGAACCTTCCAACCTCTCCCTGACTCTCTTTCAGAGGCCGCACTTCCTGCTTCCGTGGAAGCCACAAACCACAAGTTCTTGCAAGGCCAATAAATTTAATTTCCCTTTTTGGTAGGGCTGCTAGAGTAAGGAAATGCAGACATCATACCTGCATATTTTTCTGTTTAATGGAGCACATTTGCATAATCCTTTCTTTTATTAATCTTAGTGAACTTCAGTAGTCTGCATACGGAGACTGCGAGGCACAAAGAAAGACTTTTATCCAAAACGGACAAAATGAATGGGAGTAGAGTTGGTATAATTTATTCATGTATAGTAATACAGTGACAAAAGGGTTTTTTTTTTTGTTTGTTTGTTTTTATGGTAACTTTAAAACTAATTTAACCTGGGTGACATAATGGATTGAATAGATAATTCATTCATCCTTTGAAAGTTTTTAAGTATAGCCCATGTGTTTAGTGCCTAGTGTTAGTACCAGAGATATAAAGATAGATAAGCCATTACCCTAAGGAATGTCAGAGTTGGGTGATGGAAGGGACATGGATAACAATATTGTAATGGGTTTAGACAAAAAGTACTATAGAGTACAAGAAAGCACCAAAGGTTCAGACTCATGAAAGCCATTGATATGTTCTCACATTTGGGGGCCTGAGCATGGTGGTACATGCCTATAATTCCAGAACTCAGGAGACAGATGTGGAAGAGTGACGCAAGTTCAAGATCTACCTGGTCAACATAGTGAGACCCTGTGTCAAGCAAAAGACAAATTAATAGCAATGATGATGATGAATAAAATAAGCAAGCAAATTTGAAAGAGTATACAATCAGTATACAAAAATACCTCAGTGGGCCAGAATAGTTCACCACAAAGAACACTATAGCTTTCAGACAAATGTAGAATTCTACACTCAGAAACAAAATAATTACACCAATGTACGAAAATTCTACCAAGGATGATAGCATAGCTAAAACCAAGGCTTATAGTTGATGTAGGTTCAACACAAGCCTAGAATGTTAATATCCTTATTTTGTGCTAATGGGAAGGAGGTGTCCAACATAAGTGTGAGTACTTTCCTCTGCTGGAGTCGGGCTATGTCTCATTTCTCTATTACTCCTTTAGGAGATTAACGGTGGAAGTGTTTGTGCAAAGGGAAGCCACAGATATGAAGAAGGACCCAAGACTAAGTTTTAGGAATGGCTCATAGAACTGGGATCAAAAGAAAAAATTGAAAGACATTAAAAGTTCCTTGCCAACTGAACTGAGAGTCTAGACGATTCAAAAGGTACATCATAGGTCTCCTTAGATAATTGAAAAGGTCTTATATAGAAATGATACTGAACTTATTCTGCCAAGGAGCACAGCAAGGTCTCATTAGTGTATAATCCAGAGACAAATGGAGCAAATGCCTATGGGTTTAAATGAGTATTTCTGGTAGACTCTACGCTCCATTCAAGGGCTGAGACTTGTAACCTCAGTGTTTTGCTCATGGAAGGCAATCAAAATTTTGAGATAGGAACAAATCAATGAATTCTTCCACTTGACTCAAAGGACATATCTGAGACTCAATTGCAAAAGTGTAGCATTAGATGACAAATGAAGCCAATTAATTTGATTATTACTGGAATTACTGATGTAAATAAGGATGCATGATTCAGATTTTTATTTCCAATCTTTGCTCACCTGTTTGACAAGGAACTTTTAATGTCTTTAATTTTTTTCTTTTAGAAAAATTCTTTATTAATGAAGTAAATTGGCCTTAATGACCTTTGGATAGAATTTTAATTCCATTGGAACTGGTGGACACCCCATATAGAGTAAAAGGAACATAAGCAGGTCTAGATTGGATCTTATTTGAACTTAGCCATGAAGATGAATGAAATTCTATCATTTGTAGAAATTAAGGGAACTGGGGGAAATCTTGTGAAATAAGTCAGACAGAAAGATAAGCATCACATATTTTCTCTCATACAGAAATTAAACAAAAGTGATTACCAAAAAGTAGAAGATGGGCCATCATGGACTCCAGGAAAGAGAAGGAAGAGCAACTAGAAGAACCTGTACATGATCAATGAGTGATAAATGCATACATGAAAAATCCCGATAAAGCCCATCAACTTGTATAATTAAAATGTGTTATTAAAACATTCTGCAACTCACAAGATAGAAAAGACTCAGATTAGTTAAGATTACTTAAGGTTAATTATGCAATTTATTTTTCATGGGAGTAGCTGCAAAACTCTACTAATTCCTCAAATAGGAATATTTTAAGAATATTTAGAGTTACATAATGGCTTGCATCTGTGATCCCAGCATTTGGGAGGCTGAGATTGGAGGGTTGCCAGGAGTTGCAGGCAACCTGGCTACATAGTGAATTTCTGGACAGCTTGAGCTATAGAGTGAAACCGTATCTAAAAACAAAATAAAACAACACACACACACACACACACACACACACATACACACACACACAAAACCAACCAAACAAACAAAAAACCACCCTCCCTTCCATAAAAGGAATATATTTAGTGGCAAAAACTTAAGGTTCTAAATTGGAGTTTTGAGTAACATAATTCCTTGGTGAGTATAATAAACCATCTTCTCAAAAGGGAAGAACCGTCCAAAGATGTGGCTGCTGAAGTTTACTTGTTGATTTAGTTCATACATTTTTCTCCTCTATGTAAGATATAAGAAAGAAATCGAGCTCTTTCCTTTTGGCCACCACCATGCCATCCGGGCTGAGGAAGACCAGAAACGTCTGGGCCATATGAGTCATGACCATGGGGTTCATCCTCATCTGGGTTACTTTGGGAAGGTTGGTATAAGGCTTTACCTTTTAAAGAAGAACCAGAGCTTCTGTCCAACTATTGGCCTTGATAAATCGTGGACAGTGAGTAGATACTGTTAAATGCTGCCCAGAACAAGACTGGACCTGCCTCCATCATTGGTGTGGTGCCATTGGGCCACTACAAAGTTCTGGGGCAGGGACAGCTCCCTAAGCAGCCTGTCAGCATGAAGGGCAGGTTCTTTGGTAGAAGGTTAAGGTGTTGGGGGTGCCTGTATCTTGGTGGCTTAAAGCCACACAGAGTAGTTCATTAAATGATAAATACTTTTTTAAAAAAAGAAAAGAATTGATACTCAGTGGCTTACAAGACATGAGAAGAAAGAGCCACATAAACAACTACTTTCATATAAGCAATGAAGAATACAAATCTTTAAGACAATGCTGAACGGGCTACGGGCTGGAAAGATGTCTCTGCAGTTAAGAGAACTTGCTGTTCTTTCAGAGGGCCTGAAATCAGTACCTGGCACCTATATTAGGTGACTCAAAGTCATCTATAACTCCAGTTCCAGGGGATTTGATGCCCTCTTCTGGCATCCTCAGGCACACACCAACACCTGTACAAACACACACATCACATAAATGATAAATAAATAATAAAATCATTAAAAACGATAATATGGAAAACATTTTCTTGGCAATAAATGATTCACTAATTTCTTACAAGAGGGGGTATAAGAAGCTATAATTAATTCTTACAAGATAAAAATCAAGGCCTCTGTGTATTGATTTAAGGAAGCTTGCATGTTTAAAGACTTGATGGTATGGATTACTGTGGAAGGGTCCTGTGGATGTTTTTAAGGAGTCAGTTTGTATGTATGTGTGTATGCTTTTGGAGTTTTTGTTCGTGTTTGCTTAGTTTTACTGATGAAGACTTAACTAAGCATAATATATCTTTAAGTGATCACTAAACATGTGAGGTTCATTGTAAATATTCTGGAATTGGCATTTAGAAAATAGTCAAATTCGGGTCTGGATTTTGTCACTAGTTACTTTGGAAAGCCATTTTCTCTCTGGATTATTTATAATATGATTTCGAATTTGTAATAATTAACCCATGAGGCTCCTTGGAGTTTTTAGTCCCTGAGATTGTTTTGTGAAAAAGTAGGGAAAATGAAAGATTTATGCTGAGAGACATTTGTAAAACCCTGAGATTTGACTCTGTGAGCTGAGGATGGAGGGCAGGCTGGGGATGCTGCAGATCATAACTCCATCTGTGGGAAGCCAGCGAGGCCAAGTCAGCCAAAGATGGCGCCTTGGCTGGCTGCCAAGCCTCGTGACCCTCCGCTTGTTTACTCCAACCCGGGCGCCTGAGTCAGCCAAAGATGGCGCCTTGGCTGGGTGCCAAGCCTCGTGACTTCAACTCTTGGCTGGCTGTCAAGCCTCGTGATCCTCGCTTGTTTACTCCATCTCGCGCAAGCGTGATGAGCCCGATCACGTGCTGCCTGCCTGATCAGAGACATCATCAAGCATGACCCTGCTACGTGGCCCAATGAGCTGCCACTCTGCCTGCCTGCTGTGTGTGTGTGCCCTGATTGGTCCTGGCTGGGAGGAGGGCTGATGGGAACAAACTATATAAGGACTGAAGTGCGTAATAAAGAAGAAGAAGCCTGAACCTCACCTTGGTGTCTGTGTCGTCTTTCCTCTCCTCCGCTCTGCTGGATGGAGTTGTGGCTTGCGGCATCCATCCATGCTATTGATGGGCTGCTCTGACAAAGCTCTCCTGGCTACAGATGGATCTGAACTGTACAGCAAGGAATATTATAAAGCAGTCTAGGAGTTTGCCTTCCTAGGTCTGAATTCTTCAAAAACATATGATGCAATTGCAAAGGAGGAATTCGATGGAGTTTCTATAGATGTGAGGTTTGGAAGACCCAACTTTTCTCTATCACTTTCTAATCTAGAATGTCTATTTGCACTTGAGCCTAACTTTTCTTAAAACCCAGAATTCACTCTCACTCTCTCTATCTTTTCCTGTCTCAGAACCACCTAGCACATTTCCTAGGACCTAATATGTGTTTCTGCTTTCAAGTGCATGATTTTACTTAGACAATTTCCAGAGAAGTAAACAATTGTATGGGAAACACAAAAAGTTACAGGTTCTTTTTTGTAATATATTCCTCTGTCTCCTACAACACCTTCTGGCTGTCAATGTGGAATTCTCACTGGTATCAGAGTCTTAATATGGCCTTATTCTTTGTGTCCTTTGTGAATAGCTGAGAAAAGCTGTTCAAGACAATGTTCACAACATCTCTGGTGTTGGAATACTTAAAGATCAAGTGTGGGTGCACATGTGTGGCTCACATTGTGAAGGGAGAGGCCCTTGCTAGGTCTCATATGCCTGACAGCAACAACACTAAACTCCATCCTAATTTGGGTCATTGTTATGATCTGAGACATAAATGTGCTGCCTTGACTTCAAATATTCATACATCCTCCCTCACGAGGCTGAGAAATGAGAAGCCAAAGTATGCACATGATGTTGGAGTCAACCTCAAACAGGTGTCTGTGGGACGATTTCCAGTTGTGTGACTCACCAGGCAGCATTCTTATCTATGGAATCTCTATATTTTGAGAGTAAAATACGATGGAGATAAGGAAAATCTGTTGGGAGGACTTTGCATGTTTTATACTTTAGATTAGATGTTGATAAAGTAGGAAGGAATGAATGCAAGATCAAGGCAAAGGAAATAGAAACTAGAGTTCACAAAGTAAATTCTCAGGGGGAATTTTATAGCATTTTATTTTCAAGAAAGCAGTACATATGGTAGCAAACTAGAAGATAAAGACAGACATGTTTTAAAAATTAAGGCATATTCCTACTAACAAGACAAACACTGATAAATCATAGTAGATATTCTTCTAGATCCTTCTTGTGTGTGAGTGTGTGTGTTTGTGCATCTGTGTGTGTGTGTGTGTGCGTTTGCTAAGTGAGAGCACACTGCAGTTGATTTTTCAGTCTATTATCTCTACCTTTTCATGATAACATGATTTCAGTTTTCAGCCCATGAAACAACTACATTACTTCAAATTTTCAAGTAACCTCAAAATGTCATTTACAGGATCTAACCCAGGGCCCCTTTGACATCTGGAGGTTAAAAAAAAAAACATGTTTCAATTCAAATCCGGCACAGATTCCCACAGGCTCACTGAGGGACTAAGCTTGTGATCCCGCAGACTGTAACACCCGAGTGTGTTTGGCTGTTTCCCTGGGGTGTTGTTTATCCCATTTCTTTACCTCTTCTCTCTCTTCCAAATTGATGTTTGACTTGTGATTTGAAGGTTTAGAGCTAGAGGTAAGAAATACCTGAAAATTTTTGGGAAATAAAGAGATGATGAGTGATAGCCTATGAAGAGAACCAGGAGACAGAGAACACAGTAAAAAGATCCTGATGGTTGGAGCCAGAAGATATTGGTATGGTCATATGAGAGGGATCTTTTCAGATCCCTCACTGGGAGCTACTGCCTGGAAGCTAAGTCCCTGTATGAGAAAATGAAGATAAATCACTACAATTCGAGTATATGTATAGATGTGGCCTCAATTATACCCATAGGCTGGGACACTACACCTAGAAAAACATCCAAGACATGGTTTAAAGGCAATGCGTGTACCTAGTTTAAAAATAATGGTGCCTCAGGGGTCACATGGGCTTGGGAAGAGCTCCTGGTTCCTTTCTTTTACCAGTTCCATCTATGTGAAGGTAAGTCAAAGGTCCTGTTTGACCATGTCTGGTTTCACTTGGGAGTATGAATGAGATGTTTCCTCTGAGTTGACCCTCCTCTTTGTAGACTGGACACTGGTTCAAGTCCATCTCATGGGTTCTCTGTGGTTTTCCTGAACAAGAGAACAGGTGACTCACCAGAGTTATAGGACATTTTGAGAGACGTTCCATAGTCACCTGGAACGTAGTCAACCTTGGAGGGCAAGGGGCAATAGCTGTCCTTTAAGTCCCTCTGACCACATTAGTATAGGCCTCAAACTATGGCTGTTAAACCAATAAGGTTAGTTCCACCAGCCTGGTACTTTTAATTATCATGTGTTATGTCGATAAGGCTTAGGTAAAGGACCAAATATTCTCATTGACTAGATAAACATTGACTAACAAGATATATATTTTGTTCCTTAAACTGGTTGACTAAACTATGACCATAGAAATTTAAAGATTATCTGTATATTATTTTTGTTTTATCCTTTATATATCATAACAAACCTAAACAGACCTTCATCACTTGCTTAGGCTTTCTCATTTTTTCTATTTTGGAAAATAATCTCCATTCCCATATCCTTTAACATCTTTTACATTCTCATTTTCTTTTTTAAAAAATTATTATGAAACATAATAGCATTAACAAATTTTCCATTGGCGGAACAGATCCTCAAATGACGTAAAAATAACCTTAAGTGTAAAAATAAATTGATTTTTGGCCAACTGTATGGTCTTAAACACCCAAAAGGAAAATATAACCAAAGATTAAGTGGACAGTATAAATTCTTTAAGAGTTCAAGGGATTACACTTCCCAGACATTGGCTTAAGTCCATATAAAATGTTATTTAGACAGTT
>NW_008336020.1:489033-516954 GCF_000622305.1 Nannospalax galili | reverse complement strand
CCAAGCCCATGTGACTCCTGAGGAACAGATCCTCAATCGACCTTAAGTGTAAAAATAGATTTATTTGGGTCAACTGTATGGTCTTAAACAGCCAAAAGGAAAGCATAACCAAAGAGTAAAGTCATCAGCATATTTCTTTAAGAGTTCAAAGGCTTACACTTCCCAGACATTAGGCTTGAGTCTATATAAAAAGTTACTTAGACAATTATTTCTCATTGATGACTTTGTTCCTAACCAGAAAGTACTGCTCAGATGTAAGACTTCAAATCTTGGTCTCCAGTACTGTAGTGCCAACCTGTAGCTAAGGGAGACAACCAGCTATTGAAATCTTTCATTCCTTACCTATAGGTTGATTATGATAATAAAAAAAACCTATGTGAAACATTTGTAAAATTATATGGGTCTCTCTAGAAACAAGTATTATGACTGCACCTACATTTGAAGAAAATGTAATTCTTAGTCCTGAACATTTTGCCACTTAAACAAGAATGGCGGAAAGGAATGCCTTTAATTTTCTTCTATTTCAATCAGTCTTTCTACTTCAAACCAGGAAACTGAAGCTTCTTGTACCTTGTATTCTGTCCTTTCTTGGATTCTTTTGTTATTTTGCTGGGTTACTTCAAGTGTAATATTTCCTTACTATATGTGTGAGTACCCAACATACTGAATTCTTATGTGTCTTAAGTCACCTCTTTTAACCCTCATACTTGATTGAAATTTGATGAGATATAGAAAACTAGGTTCACAGTGATTTTCCCTCAGAACTTAGAATTCATTGTCCACTGCCCTCTGGAGCTCACATTGCTGAGTCTGCTGCTTCCTAGCAACTGCACAGTCAGGAGGGCTTCATCCTCTAGGGCGGAGGTCTTCAGGATTAGCCACTTCTGAAGGTTCTGCCTTCCCCCATGAGCTATCGAGGAGGTTCAGATTTATCTTAAAGTCTGCAGTTGCTTTCCTTATCTCCAAACTCCCTCGCCAGTAGCCTTCCCACATCTATTCCCAATGTCCTCTGGAAGCCAGAATTTACCTCACCAGCTAGTCTATGTAGAACTAGAGTGAAAGCTCCATCTACCCCAGCTGTCCTGAATTCAGAATACATTTTTAAAATTCCTGGCTAATCCGTAAACCCAGAGCTATCCTTCCCCGAGGACTTCCTGGCAAAGGCTAGTCTTTGCTTCTGGAGTTATGACTTCTATCATTTCTTCTGTAACTTCCCCACTTACCAGATGCCTCCTATAGATTTCTGACTTACTGATGCATTTTAATCCTGTTTTTCACTGTTATAATGGTTTGAAAGCAAACCTTTTAAAAATCATTTCAAAGGGAACTTTGAAGGCCACGAGCATAGGTTTGCAGAAATGTAAGACATTGTTAACTGAAAAAGTACAAAATAGCCACGTATACACTTACACACATACACACATCCTAACACTGGTTACACCAGGTAATAGGAAGGTGTTTATGTTTACTATTTACTTTTACAGCAAGCGTAGTTTTCTTCTGCAATTATAAAGAAAGTAAGGTGTTTGTATGTGTAGATGTGTTTATGAGCAAGTGTATATTTATTTTTGAAATGTGTACTTTTTAGTTTCTATTTTAAGAAAATATTTTACTTATTGTTTCAATTTTATATGTATGAGTGTATTGCCTTCATGTAGTAGGTATGCCCATGTCATGCAATGCCCACAGGGATCAGAAGAGGGACTCAGATCCCCTGGAACCAGAGTTACAGACAGTTGTTAGCTGCTATGTAGGTGCTGGAAACTGAACCTGGGACCTCTGTAAGAACAGCCAGGGCTCTTAACTGCTGAGCCATCTCTCTAGCCCTGACGTGTGTAGATTTTAAAGAAAGAAATGATGCTTCTGTTGTGTGCAGACAGAAGCAAAAGAGTAAACTTTAGCAGAAATGGAGGTTTTCAGCTGATTCTAGAGCTCTCCCCCTGTTTCACCAATGCCAAACTTTTATATGCACAGAAAAATTAAATCAAACCAGAATACAAAATAGTTTCTGAGCACTCAACGATGTGTGGTGCTGAGCAAGGCAACCTAAAGGGTTTGTCTTAGCTGAGATAGACTTGAGTGGGGATAGTAGCAAAAAGCTGGCTCTGAGCTGGACTCATTCAACATGGACCAGGTTGCTTTGTACTAGAGGCTCCCCCAGGAGACGGGCTTGGTTCTGGGCCTCCTTCCAGGTATTCTCATCTCTGAAGCCATAAATGTCATGCCACCCATTTAATCAGATTCTGAAAGGGCTTCTTGGCACAAAAATACGGGAATTACTGTGGCAGATCAACTACAAAGACAGCCCAGTTTATTGATTCAGGCTTAAAAAGAAACATTAGATGAAACTAAAATTTGCTATAAGCAAAGTGTGATAAATCTAGCATTACTTAAAAGCTTCTGAAGCTATGGCAAATAATGATAACAGTAAGTTGCATACCTCTTCCACATGTACAGCTTCTGCTGTGACTTCAAAGAAAGTGCCTCAAGTCCAGAGGGAGATGCACTGCTCTGCTGACGATATTTATGGGGCCGTTATGGCGCCTAGGATGTTCCAACTATACTCAACATTTGAAGCTCCAGATTTCCAGGCCTGTACAAAACAGAAGATTCAAGGTATTTTTAAAGGGACTTTGCTTTATCCTGCAACACAAATGATCACATTGTTGAAACTGAATTTTAAGAGATTTGATTAATTCTACTTATATGATACTTCACCCATAGGCAGAACTAGAAAAATTCTCAAGAAGCCTGAAGTGGAGTAAACAGTGGGTAGCTATGCAGCTAGTTTAATAAACGTCACCAAAGAGCAGCACGTGTGGCTTACACAATGGAGACTAGGAAAAGAAGAATAATCCACCGTGGTCCCTACTATACTAATGTAGACCTGAGGACATCAATTCATTCGTTTATGAGGGTTTGGCTTCCTTTCCTAGCCTCCCAAACCTCAAAAGCCAGATGCAGAACCATAAGACCCAGTCTTTCCAACTACCTAGTTTGAGCACAGCACTCATAAATTTAATGAAATTCATTACAAATAAACATGTGGAAACTTCCTTTTCTGTATTCTGTGTTCCTGTGTTCTTTCCTCATCCTAAAACAATTCATGATATTAGGAAAAATTTTCCTGTTCAAAGAGTTTTTTAAATTATTTTGTGTATGAGAGGAAATAAAAAATTGAGTAATACTTCCTTTAAGATTAGACTGTAAGATATGTCTATAAATGCATTTGTCTACTGAAGACTTCAAATTTGTTCTTTTATTATATAATCTGCCATCTTTAGTATTTCATCTTATAGCAGTATGAGATACTAAATCATTTTTCTTATGTATACTAAAAATTACATATTTGTTATAAAATTACATTTCTATTTTCATATCTAACAAAATTTTCTTGATATCATCCAAAATTCAGGCAACTTTGAAGTTCTGTGATTAGCTAAGAAGTATTTGTTACAAATCATTGTTTGGTCCAAAATTCATACAGGATTTGGTTGTTGCATCTCTGAAATATCTGAATTCCCTTTTTTCTCCTTTCTTCTTAAGCCACTGACTAATTAAAGGTATCAAGTCAACTGTCCAGTACTCTATCTTATAATAGTCTTTTAATCTATCAAGTTTAGGACAAAGGCACCTACTACTTAATCTTAAAAAGAAGTTACTGAGGCAGGTGGAGCCTGTGCTAGCACAGTCTTATTGATGGAAAAGAGGGCACAATCTTTGAGTAATATGCCTGTGATTTGAAACTAATTTATCTCTAATTTGTTATCTAGTTATCATTATACTAAATTTTCTTACTTTTGGGGGGATAAGTCAAAGAATAAATATGGAAGAATGTGGTTTCAAAAGGTTTGCTTGTCTACATTACTTTGGAAATAATTTGTTAAAAGTTTATTGTACTTTTCATGGGGGCAAGCTCTGGTCTTTCTTACTGTAATAGTCCTAGTTTGCCTGGCATAGTTTAATGCTCAAAGAATATTCGTTGAATGAATGAGTGAATAAATGGACATGTGTTATATTTCACCAAAGTGTGACAAAGCCTTGAGTTTGAATAGCACCTCAGGCTTTACAGATCTCCAGTGTATAACCTCTCATTTGATCATGCAGCAACCACATAAGACAAATACTGCAATCCCCATTTAACAGACAAGCAAACAAGATGGAAATCATTACTCAAGCATGTGTTAGGCATAAATAAAGTGAGACTAGGTCCCAGGGTGTTTTCATTTCATCAGCTGTCTCTTTGCAGAACTTCACACACTCTGTTAGGCAGGCGTGCATGGTACTTTATAGCTTGCAAAGTTTTCTTAGATTAGTTGGTCTCTCCAGTAACCAATCGAATCAAGAATGATTCTCTGAATTTTATAGATGAAGAAACTAGCCCTTAGTCACATGACTATTATGATAAAAAGACTAATTCAACCCCAGATTTTCTGATTTTTAAATTCTGATGGTTTCTGCCACATACCTGGTTTATACCCTACCTTTGTGTCTGTCCCTTGCTTCATTCCATGGTACAGGTCCAATTCCTTCATTTTTCTTACCTCACTAAGCATATTCATATCTGGCTGGGTGGCTGTGACAGCTAGTGGGCGTGTTCATGTATTATACCTTCCTCCCATCTGCATCACCTGGCCTCTCCCCTACCACTGCAGTTTCTCCTTCATTTATTTCCCTCCTCAGAAGTGGATGAAATCCAAAGACATGCTGTTGACTGGGCATTGCACTAATTTGTATTTTGAATGCCTCTGTGTCTAACAGGAATAAAGAAGTGATTGAGCTAAGGATTTTTGCTATTTGTCTAGTGTGAGTTATTATTCAGAGGAGTGGCTGTTTGGAAGGCTGAAATAAAGTAATTTATACTATTTTGTAGATTTTGTGTTTTCTTTTTCTTTAAATATGTTTATTTTAATTTTTGTGTATGAGTATATTGCCTGCATGTGTGTAAGTGCACCTGTGCCATGCAAAGTCTGTGGAGGACAGAAGAGGGCTTTGAATCCCCTGGAGCTGGAATTACGGATAGTTGTTCTCTGCCATGTAAGTGATGGGGTTTGAACCCGGGTCTTCTGCAAAAAGAGCCAGTGCTCTTAACTGCTGAGCCATCTCTCCTGTCCAGTAAGTTATGCTTTTAAAACCAAGTAAGAGAATAAAAAACTCCCCAACCTTAGTAAGTAGGGAAGTAGTAGTTGTTTAGATGTTAACAAGATGATGAAAATTTGGTCATTTGGAGACAATCTTCTTCATTTTGGGCCCATACATATACATACATACACACATACATTTATATACACACAGACATATACACATGCATGCATATACACCCACACATACCCACATATGCACATACAGGCATATATATCCACACATACACACATACACATACATTTAAACACATATACATATGTGCACCCATATCCCCTCTTTTTTTCTTAAAATCAAACTGTTCACCAGTCATTACATTTTTTTTCTGAACTGATTTGAAAGAAAATCTTCCAAAAGGAGTTGAATACTTGAATGTCTTCAGTTAGATCTTGAACTCAGGTCTCCATGATATGAAAACAAAGATTTTGGGTATTTACCGCACTGCACCTGAAAGTTACTTGGAAACATTTGGAAGACTGGCACTGGAGGAGGATTGGCGTATGGGAACATTTTATTATGCACATTCTTTCATGGGCTGTGGGCAGGTATTTTCAATGTGCTATTGTCCTAAGTTTTATGGAGTTCTTGGACCCTGTGGATAGAAACATCTGGGAATAAATGGCTGAATCTGAGAAAAACTATGTGCTATTTTCCTAAAAAACACACTTATGTTTAAAATATAATGAATTATCCACAAGGGAAATAATTTGATAATTATATTAACTATACATAAGCCAAATAAAAGAGATTTTTAAAAGCCCTTCTATTGACTGAATAGAAATGTCTCATTGTGCTTGATCTATTTGTGTATGGTCAGGTCACAGACATTGTTGTCCTTGTGAACGTCTGTGGGAACCTGGGTGAAGGAAACCAGTTAGTGAGGGAAGGAATGGCGTCTGCCACTCAAGTACTTCTAGGAGCTAAGCTGAGATGGTAAATCTGATTTCACGGCACTCGCTCTCAGAGGGGAGAAAATGATGAATTCTTTTTTGAAAGTCTTCTTCATTCTCTTCTCTCTGACCTTGATGCTGAGATTAGCTCTGCACTGCTTTCTAGTGCTATGTCCTTTTCTTCTCTTAGACTTCTCTTCTTCTTTTCTGATTATCTTCTTTCATTTCTCCTTTTCACAAACTCCCTGTGGGGAACTCTGGTATATCTCAGCATGTTGGAAACGCCTATACCAATATAGCCCACAAATTCAACCAGTGTGGGTTCCAACTCCCTTCAGCCAGTTTTACATCCAATGCATTCTTCCCTGAGTATGGCCCGTGATCCGCTCCTTCAACTCATCAGCAGAGTAACCCCACTGACTACAGTTTTACCAGCTTTCCAGGTATTCTTCACATTTGCACTTTGTCTGGGACAGCCTTTGTGAGCCACAAGTACGCAGCTGGAAGAAAAAGTTAGCATCTTTGGTGGCCACAGCCTAAGTGAGAGCTGTCGTCATACAATGGACCCCAATTAACAGAAGCTCAGACACTTAGGGGAGAATTGAGATGGGGTTTTATACAGCTTTGATTTTACTCTTGTTTGAAACTGATCCGAACTAAGCAGAGAGGTGATAGAGGAACAGAATAGAGGCAGAGGGAGAGAAGAGGACAAGAACACATGTGGACGTTCAAAACCCTAATAGGACTGGGTGAGAGCCATGGAATACCTGGTCCACGGCAATCGTAAAGTCTGCTTTCACCATCAGAAGTGGGGCTTGCATCTGGAAGTGATTTCATTCTGTGATTACCTTTGGACCGCAATGCTTGTTGGTTCTTTACTAACAAGCACAGACCCAGAGCAAGCCTTTCATGCTAACAAGCAAACAAGCCCTCAGCCTTCAGATTTCAAAACCAGAGGCAAGAGGCAGATGTGAAATAGGTCAAAATTCTGCAGCTTCTCAGGGGGAAAGAGTTAGGAGAGAAAGGAAAAAGTGGCTTTGTCCTCCTAAGCCCCCTTTCACAGCACATGGAAAGTCAACAGCTATTCCATATATCAAATGTCTGCTCATTGTGGAATGCAACTAACTCTACCCTCAGGCAGGCAGTAAGAGACTCTCAACTTAGCTCAACAAAATGTAACATAGGTGAACAAAGTGTCTGTGGGCCATCTTCCACCAAAACAACTGGGGCTTCTAATCCCAGTGAGAACATCTAAGACCACTTTCCCTTTCTCTGTGTGGCCTCTCTCAGAATGACCAAAGTGTCTACGAGCTCTGGCCATTTATATTCACAAAACATCTATTCAAAAGGTTGGCAGGAGATGGTAATGCAGGGCTGACCCTTGCACTTGGGAGGTTGAACAAGATCTTCAGTTTGAGGTGAGCCTGAACTACACAGTGAGACCCTGTATAAAAAAACAGAGGAAAGTGGGAAAGGATTAAAGAGATGAAATGGGAAAGGCTCATATTGTCTCTCCTAGCCTAGAGTGTTTTAGACCCTGAACATTTCCTTGATAACCTGTTTTAATACTAAGAACCTTTATTTTTCTCCCAAAATGTTGACTTGTTACATTTAAAGTACAAAAGAAAATATACAGATTCAGATATATGAAACACATTTAATTATGTACATTTATCTATTACTTACTCCTATGCCAATCCATCTGTACGTTGTGAATTATTCATCAACACTACTTTAATAAAAGCAACATGTCTATAAAACAACAAAGTTGGTTATCAGTAACACTGTTAAGTATAAATTGTTTGCACATTATCATTTGAAAGGGTGAAATAAATATTTTGTAGAAATAGAATTACCAAGCATATATCTAATTTGTTTGCAAGGTTTCTTAAGAACCTGTTCTATAGGAATAATTAATAGATGAGCCTGTCAGTCTTTGGACATTTAATCAATGCTTTAAAAAATCATGAGTTACACTGAGATGCTTTATAGGGGTAACCACATCTATGAGTTTGAATTTCAGTTTTAAATGCAAAGAAAGGACTCCATTTTGTCTAATAGCACACAATTTCCAAGGAGGTATGCTGTATAAATTGTTTGTATCCATAGGTAGAGGACAGTTCTGCAGAAAAAGTGGAAAATTTAACTTGCAAGATATAATACATATCACAGAATACAAATGTGCTACTAATCATGGAGTCTAAATTACAATAGCTCCTTTATTCTTGAGCGCCATCTATCTTATCAGCAGACCATAGATACTAAGCCTCGGGTGCCTCAGCATCCCTATCTCAGGAGGAGAACTTCGCCAGTGCTTGGTGCCATAATTGTGAACACATATAGACAGACAGATAGGTCATGGTCAGTCAGAGACATATGGCTTTACCATACCACACAGATATTATACAGACACTGTAAAATTTAGTCTTGAAATGTGGATCCCCAAAAGCATTCGAGTTTCAGTGACTAGTGAGCTTGGTCAAAATCCCAAATCCTCAAATTTTAATTTAGCAGAACAAAAGTCGCCCTGGCTTCCCAGTGTTGGTGGCGGTCTTCGTCTTGCGAAGCTCTTTGTGATGTGAGTGCCAGTTTCATGATGATGTTTTTAATGTTAAGAGCACTCACAGAATATTCACATAAGGTTGTAGGATCACATTGCTACCAAAAACAGTTAAAATGACCATCTTCTAACCAGTAAGAAGACCTAATGAGGTCTTGACCTAAATGAGGTCAGCATATCGTTGAGGTGATTCCCCACAGCATACACAGTGGAAACAGCTTCTTCAGCAATGCTGTCTAAACAGGGCTTGTGGACAGTCACTTTCTCTTCAAGTCCACCCTGAGTGGGACTTTGCTGAATGGGAACAAAGCTTCGAGTCATAATCACCTTGGGAATCCTTTGCCACCACTGCTGTGCTCCAGAGAGGGGAAACTAAAGCTGGACTCTATGATCAAATTTCTGTTGAACAGGAGAAAGCTTTTCCATGCCTTTGGGTTTTTCAGGTTTGACTACAAACCACCTGTCCAGGACAAGGTCTCAGTACCCTCTGTTTCAAAACTAAAATTCAGCAACCTGTGAGACTAGCCAGGAGGAAAAAGTTGGAGGGTGGGCACATCTCTGAGCATCAGGATCAAACACATCTTTACTGATCTTCCTCTTAAATCACAAATTTAAGTTAACCTAGTATCATTCCATGTGGTCCGTTGTCCCCCAGAGTCTTGCCCAGTTTCTCTTTGACCACTTCCATCTCACAAAGGTCATCAATTACCACCCATCTCAGCCCCAGTGCAAACCACCTGATCACTGTGACCAGCAACCAAAAGAAATCACATCCAAGAAGCTTTAATTTGATGAAAACCAACTACAGGTAACAGGTCTTCCCAAACTCTATAATTTACATACATTGGTGTCATTAAAAACTGATCGTTTCTAGTATTTATTAATTTTAAAGAATCCTATAGAGGGCCTGGAGAGATAGCTCCACAGTGACTGCTCTTGAAGAGGAACTGGTTTCACTTCCCAGACCCACATGGCAGTTAAAAACCATATGTAACTCTAGTTCCAGGGAGAGCTGATGTCTTCTTCTGGACTCTGCTTGGAATGCATACATGTGGTACACATGTTTGCAAGCCAAACACTCATACACATAAAATAAAGCTCTATCAATCAGGGGCTAGAGAGATGGCTCAGTAGTTAAGAGCACTGACTGCTCTTGCAGAGGACCTGGGTTCAGTTCCCAGCACCCACACAGTGGCTAACAACTGTCCCTAACTCCAGATCCAGGGGATCTAACTCCCTCTTCTCACTTCCACTGGGCATTGCACATCATGGGTCCACTTACATATATGCAGGCAATACACTCACACACATAAAAAGTAAAAGAAATACATAAAATATTTTTTAAAAATAAAAAAATCAAAAAATTAAAAAGTGGGGCTGGACAGATGGCTCAGCTGTTAAGAGCACTGGCTGCTCTTGCAGAGGACCTGGGTTCAGTTCCCAACACCTACATGGCAGCTAACAACTGTCTGTAACTCCAGTTTGTAATTCCAGTCCCTCTTCTGGCCTTTGCAGACACTGTATGCGCATGATGCACGTTACATACATGCAGGTAAAGAAACTCATATACATAAAATTTAAAAAGTCAAAAAAAATTTAATTAAAAAGAATCTTATAGAGAGCCCCTCTGGACTTTAGGAGCAGAAGGTTTGAAAGGAAATCAATTCAATTAAAGAATAAGAATAGAGCAATAATGGTCATGATAAGTATCAAGATTTCCATAATGTACCAGGCACTATGGTAGATCTTCATAATGTGTAATCCCTTTTATTTAATCCCACCCAAGTCCACTGCTCTAAATTGTCTCATTATCCCTCTCCCCTGTCATTTTGCAGATGAGGAAGTGGTGTTAAGGAAGGTTCTTGCCCAGAGTTGCACAGCTAGTCAAGGACAGAACCAGAGCTCAAACCCAGAGGACAGGAGAATGTGGGGAAAATGTGCTGCGTGCGTATTGTGCTCTCTTTCTCCCATACACTATGGGAGATATGACTCAATATGACTCAGCTTTCCCTAGGGTTTGTAGATAACATGTGCGTATATGGTATACTTGTCTAATACATCACTGCTGGACTTTTCTAAGAAGATGCCTGTGGGCTGGAAAGATAGCTCATTCAGTAAAGCATGAGGACCTAAGTTTGATCTCCAGAACTTACATAAAAAGCCAGATGTGAGCTGATGAGATGGCTCAGTGGTAACAGCATTGGCCACCAAGCATGATGACCTGACTTTGATCCTTGGAACCCACAGAATAAAGGAGAGAACCAACTCCCAAAAGTTGTCCTCTGACCCTAACATGTACACTGTGGCACACATGCACTCACATATACACACTAAACAAATAAATACACTGTAAAAAAAAAAAAGCCAGGATTGCTGGCATGGACTTGTAATTCCAGCACTAGGGTGGTAGAGCCAGGCAGATCCCTGGGGCTCCTTAGCTAGGTGTTCTGGTTTGTTTCTTTGTTGCTGTGACAAAATACCCTGACCACTACCAACTTGGGGAGGAAAGGGTTTATTCAGCTTACATTTCCCAGGTCACAGTTCATCAGGGAGCCCAAGGTAGGAACTCAGGACAGGAACCTGGAGGCAGGAACTGGAGCACAGGCCACGGAGGAATGCTGCTTACTGGCTTGCTCCCCTGGCCTCTGCTCAGCCTGCTTTTTTATGCAACACAGGCCTACCTGCCCAGGGGTGGCACCACCCACAGTGGACTGGGCCCTCCCACATCACTCATCAAGAAGATGCCCCTCAGACATGGCCACAGGCCAGTCCAATAGAGGAAATTCCCCAATTGAGGCTCCCTCAACCCAGGTTTGTCAAGTTGACACTAAAGCTATCCAGCACACCAGGCAACCTAGCCTAATCATCAAGCCCAAGGCTAATGGACACTCTGTCTTAAAAAACAAGGCAGATGGACCATGAGGAAGATATCCAGAATTAACCTTTGGCCTCTGTGTGCACACACTCACACCCGCCATGTGGGTGCTGGGAACACACTACAGAAGATGACTGCTACCAGACAATTATGTGTGTTCACAGATGTTTTTTCAAAGAGGAGCCAAAGGTCAGTCTAGAGCAACAAAATTAGAATATTGGTGATTGTGCCCCTTGTGGCCACTGAATAACATGGCTGGATTAAAACTGCCAAGAATCCCGCCTCCAAACTCTGTGGAACACCTTCCCACTGAGTGTGGGTTGAACCAAATGACTTGCTTCTGATGAACAGAATAAGGAACAAGCAGTGGGATGTCACTGCTGAAATTAACATGCCAAAACACTGGCTTGCTCCAAAAAAGGGCAGCTACCATAGTGGAAACTGTTCTGTGGAGAGACCCAGGGGCAATCTTTCATCAGTAGTCCATAAGGGCTTGAGGCCTAGCATCAGACAGCCAGTTTGGAAGCAGACCCTCCTTCAATTAAACACTGAAATGACTGTAGGCTTAACTGTCACCTCGACTGCATTCTTGTGAGACCTTAAGTGAAGCAACCAGCTAAATGGCCTCCGGGTTCCCAACAATCAGAAACTAAGATAGTAACTGTTTGGTTTAAAAGAAAATCCTGCTGGGGCTACAGGGAGACCCTGTCTCAAAAAGACCCAAAAAAAAAAAAAAAAAAAATCCAAACTGAATTTCAAAATAGTTTTCCCACAGAACTAATACACTTCAATAAGTTGAAAGGAGATAGAGCCTGTCCTCTATGAAAGTGACCTTGGGCATAGCTGGCCCTGGTTCTAGAAACTGGTCAAAACATGTCTTCCTTAGGTTCTTCCAGTCACTGAACCCCAGCCTGGCGGAGACAGGTTGCAGGTTCAGAAGCAGTAACATCTTTACTAACTGTTGAGTCTCACTTCCTCCTATTCTGCTAATTATGTTGTAAGTACGCCAGTTGGTCCAGGGGCCATGAAACTACATTCTACTAAATAAGTGTGAAAAAAGAATCAGATCTAAGACATAGCATGCCCTCAAGGTGCAGAACACGTCCTTGTCCTGCCTTCAGGTATGAGGACTGACACATCCCATAATCACACACATGAATGTCTTCCAGGGGAAAAACCTGGCAGTCATAGGGCTCTGAATGCTGAGGGGCCAACTCAAAGCTACTCTGTTTGCCCATCAAAGAGTAACTGAGCCAGACACATTGGAACATGCTTTTAACCCCAGCATTTGGGGAGCAGAGACAGATGAATCTCTGTAAATTCAAGTCCAGTCTGGTCTCTGCATCCAGTTCTAGGCCAGGCCAGCTGGGGCTACCTAGTGAAACTATATATCAAAAATATTATTTATGCCAGGCGTGGTGGTGCATACCTTTAATCCCAGCACTCGGGAGGCAGAGGCAGGTGGATCTCTGTGATCTCTTGGAGTTCAATATATATATATATATATATATAGAGAGAGAGAGAGAGAGAGAGAGAGAGAGAATTAAAGTCTGTACTTAATCTCTCTGTAGTAGGAACCCCTCAGAACAAAGAAACACAGCATTTTGTGCCTGAGTGCATGAACACAGTCCACAGGTCTCCATTATGACCTTGTGACCTTGTATCACAGAGCACCTGGGTGCTACCATTTATGGGAGACAAAGACAATGAACCAGAAAGGGAAACTAACAGAGGGTAGACAAGCTGGGTCTTCCTTTGCTCAGGGCTCTGCTTTTGAGAGCTGTCTCACAGAGCCACGTGCCAGCACGAGCACACTGCCTCCTGGAGGAAAGGATTGCCTTGGCATCTCTTCTCTGCACACAGCACACGAGACAGTGCCTCATAGCATTCAAATGAGAAGCCCACTCTTTAAAAAAAAAAGATTGTTTGGGGGGGGAAGAGGGGGGACTGGAGAAATGGTTCAGTGTTTAAGAGAACTAGGCACTCTTGTGGAGGACCAGGTTCCATTAGCAGCACCCACATGGTAGCTAACAGCCATGTATAACTCTAGTTCCAGGGGATCCAATGCCCTCTTCTGGCCTCTGTGGGCATTACATGCACATGGTACACTTTTATGGTACACATATACATATATATGCAGGTAAAATTCACACATACACACACCTAAAATAAAAATAAATATTTTTAAATTAAAAAAAAGTTCAGACAGGGTCTCTTGTAGCCCCAGCCTGCTTGGAACTCACTATGTAGACCAGGCTGGCCTCGATCTCACAGAGATCCACCAGCCTCTGTCTTCTGAGTGCTGGGATTAAAGGTGTGCACCACCATGCCTGGCATATAAAATGTTTTTTTTTTATTCATTTCATTTTTAATCATGTTTATGTGTGTATCTGCACAAGGGTATGCAGATGTGAGTGTGGGTGTCCACAGCATTAGATCCCCTGGAGCTAGAGTCACAGGCCATAGTGAGCTACATAACATAGATGCTGGGAACTCAACTCGAGTCCTCTGCAAAAGCAGCATGCTGTCTTAGCCACTGAGCTGTTTCTCCAGTCCAGAGAAGCCCATTCCTAAATCATAGACAAATATCTTTAAAATCGCTTTTCACAGTTTCGGTGACTGTAGGAGAATTCATTTGCTCTTTTGCAAGCTCCTAAGTCTCCCTGCACTCTTCCTTTAGGACTCTTAAACCTGGCTTTGCTCTGTCACCCCTTCCTCATTTTTCCTGTTCCCTTCCAAGTGTGCACTCACCCAGAGTCACAGACTAGTAGGCTGGGCCCACAACTGGAACATAGGCTGTTTTGTTTGGCTTCCCAATAATCAGTAAACTTTGTACAGAGCTGGATATGACTTGGTGGTATAGCACTTATGTGCAAAGTACAGGATTTTATACATAACACTAAAAAAAGATATTCTGCACGAAAAATCTAAATTTAGGAGTTAACATGGAAAATGGTTAGATCTGACCTCACTGGGCCTACATTCTTGCCTGGGAAGAGTTGAAAGGATTGAGCTGAATTTGTCTCTTTCTTTCCCATCATAGATTCCAGCTCTCCGCAGCTTTTATACTGTTCCTTTCACCCACTGCATCCCTAGCCTGCCCTCTGTGCCACACTTCATCTGTGAGCTCTTTCCAGCCTCATTCCTTGCACCCCATGCTGTGCCCAAGTTGGGAGAGAACAGAGCGTACCAAGCAGACAATGCCAGGTTATTTTTAGATTGGGTAGAAGAGAAAGAGGTAGAGGACACACATAGGGTAAAAATGTTTGTCACTGTTATGTGTAGAATTGCCATTTTGATAAAAATCCATGAAGGAAAAGTACAAGTTCTTGCTCCATTCCTACAAATGTACTGCTGTGATTACAAAGTGTGAGTCACAGCAGCTTGGACTGAGGCCAGAGGATGAGGGACATTTAGGGACTTTGTGCCCAAGTCAATACCATTAAGGATCCCAAGAGCTGCTCAGGTACCACAGGGAGCCTGAGGAGAGCAGTCAGAGAGCACTGGCTCTGTGCAGCGTCGTTGGCTCCGCTGTTTTCAGAAGGAAACCAGGAATGAGCTGATGGGTTTGCTCTGGCACAAGATGCAGCACCGACTTAGGAAAGGGAGACCAAGGTTTATTATGATTGGGCAAAACCTTAATTGCCACTTTGGAGAGAGCTCACTTTTAAAATTTGTATTCTGTAGTTAAGGGCCTCTTTTTCTACAAAAGCACTTCAGCTAATTAGTGGCCGGACATCTTGGAAGAAACAGCTGTTTGTTTCATTTTTAGTAAAAGCATCTTGGAACTTTCCTTACTTCTGCCTGCTTCATTTCTTCTGGCTACCCCTGAATGTTAAGAGGAATGATCATGATTGAACTACTCAGTCACTTAGCCTTTTCCAGGGAACTGGTTTGTCCCCGAGGGAAAAAGAGGCTTCTCCCTCTTTCCAGTTTGGCCCCACTGCTGTAACAAGAGCCAGATTCTAATGACAGTCTTCTTGGTTCCACGCCAGAGATGGGAAACACAGAGATTTTCCTTCAGAGGAAAAAATGCCAAGATGGGCCCGGAGAGATGAGTTTGCCCTCGTCAAGAGGGGCTGGAGGTGTAGGAGAGGCCCCAAGCACATAGCTATTCTCCAGATGCCTGTATTTTGTCTCCACCATCATCTACCACACTCTGGGCCCTGGAGCTCTCACCTGTGTGGACCATATCAACCTGTTCCATGTCCTCTGACTTCCCTTTGGTTTAAGTAAATGCAATATGCCAGTAGGAGATTAGAGGGGTGGTGGTAGTGCTCACAGCCTAGCTCCAATACCACAGGGTTGTTCCATCTGTCAAGGGACCCTCTTCAGAGCTGGGGATGTAGCTCAGAGGTAGAACTTGCTCAACATGTTCCACATCCAGGAGTCCATCTCTAGAAATAGGAAGAAAGACTTAACTTGCTCAGTACAAATTTTAGTAACCCTGTCTTCCCTGTTTCCCTTGAGTTGGGCATTAATGTAATACTATTATAACCAGCCTACACCTTGTAGGTAAATGGCTATTAAACTTTCTGTAGATTATCCTAATTTATTATTCTATGTTTCCTGAAAGAAAACAGATTTCTGCAAGAACCTTGACTGCTGTAGCTCTCTCACCTCAACCAGATCTTCAGGAGCAAGGTTTCCTTTCCCAGGGAACAGGACACAATCAGCTTGATGAGGTCTGGGCTTAGTGTGGCATTCTCCCCTGTGCTAGAAGGAAAGGATGGATTCCGGTGACTGGTAAACTTGAGTGGACCCAGTTTCCCTTCCTTCTTACAGGACATATCTTCTCTGAACTAGATGAAAGGCACTCTAGGACTGGACATCAAATCTTTTGATTCCCAGGCAAATGCTCTTTCCACAGCCTGAGCCCAAGGTCTGTGCTGGCTTATGCAGTGACTCAGCTTCAGACAGGGCCCAGTGAAGAGATTTGAAAGCACACATATTGACCCTCATCTTTGCTGTTCCCCTGTCATCAAAGCAGGGTGAAAGTGGACTTTTGTAGCATCCTTTCCTCCCGTAGGAATGTCATCTGGGTTCCTATGTACTTCCCAACACATTTCCAAAGACAAAGTCACATGTGTGGAGTTCCTGTAGGGATTCCTCATCCCCTAAGAGCCATCTCTCCAGCTCCTGCAATTTTTTTATATCAAGGGAGAAGCCTTCTGAGGGTAATATGGGTAGATGGAACCACACTTAATGAGCAGAAAGAACATTTTCTTTCACCATTATGAGCCTGTCTCTCTTTTAAAAATGTGATTTTGATATACTGTCCCCATCTGCTGATGACAAACAGCCATTGTCATGATGAGGCCGTTGGTTTCCTACAATGTGGAAAACCATTAGTCCCTATTTCCCTCTCAAACCATACAATCGCTCCTGGAGAGGAGACCTTTGGAGCACTGTTTCCTAGATCTTAGTCTTGAGTGATTAGACTATTTATTTGATCCTTTCTTGGGTCCGCCCTTTTCAGGCACTCTGCTTCTTAGCTTTTCTCTCAAGATGAACTCTGACTTCTGATCTAGTCCATGAAGATTCTGGGCAGCTTCGTCTCCTCTTCCTAAAACACATATACACATTTACACAACAGCCTTTGGGGGTCTTTGAAGTTCTCCTGTGTGTAGAAATTCCTTTTCTTCATAGTTTAGCAAAGGCAACTTTAAAATACTACAAAGAATAACATACAATGCTAAAGCTGGTGGACTAGGGACAAAAGGAACAGAAGTAAATGAGCTTTAAAATTGCTAAAGCAAACTTTTCCAAAAAATAGAATAAGGGAGAATCCTCTTCAGCTCATCATTCAGGCCAGTATTTCCTGATACCCAACCAGACAGGACATTGCAAGAAAAGTACTGAGCAGGAATTCTCACAAACATGTATGTAAAACCCTCAGAAAATGTTTAGAAGACAATCTGAAACAAAACCATATCCATTTAGCAAACAATAGAAGCAGCTTCACTGCTGTGGCCTATGATTTCCCCAGGGAAAGGTTTTACCCAGGCTTGTGGGTTATGGCTGTACCCACTACTTCACCTGTAGGTGCATCTTACCTGGCATCCTGATAGTGGAGCATCCAGTATCCACAGATGAATGGGACTGTTGAAAACAAGTCCCCATAGTCTTCATAGTGACTTCCAGTTGTGCAGATGCTAGCCAGTAGTGAGCGAGCTTTTGGCTCAGTTATAGCATGCTTTCCCTGTGTCCTACAACCAGAGCATGTAATGTCGTCAGCAATAGGCACTTGCCATCCAGTTCTGATATGCAACCTACAGCAGTGAAAATAACTTGCATTGTGTGGGTGCCTCAGAGTCACTCTGGCCAGCAGTTCATAGGGAGGTAGCCCATGACTGGTACTGGGATTTTCACATAACTTACAGCTTCTAGGAGTGATCCCTTCCACTTACATGGGGTGACTTTATCTTAAATTCTGGATTGTTTTTAAAAAACTGTTTTCCTAGATGCTTTTCCAAATCTGTAAGACATACAAGGGTTGCATTAAATGATGAAACCTTTATACAAAGGGTTGGCAGGATCTCCGAGAGTCTACTGCTGTCCATTCCAAGCAAGTGAAAATTGGTCTTCTAACTTAGCAGCTATAAAATACTAAGGATAAAGTTAGCAAGTTCCAAAACAATATGGAAAGATGTCACAACTTGTTTTTTTTTTTCCTCCCAAAGCAGCAAAGTATAGCAGCATGAATGTGGGGTATCACCTCATTTAAAGCCCTCCATAATCCACAGTCAGTCTCCATAAGCCATCTGGCCTCCTCCTTGGCCACACCTGACTACTGAAAGGGTATTGGGCCAAGAGAGCAATCTCTCAACGTTATAGGCTCTCTTTTTGTTGTATGGTAGTTTCCTCCAAATTGAAACATTCCCTCCAGGAGGGAGGGAAAAGTTCAGAAGACTCAAAAAGGTAAACGAAAAAGGTCACATTTCTGGGAAAGCAGAACTTGGAAGATTCTTGAAAGTCCCTCTGCAACAGTGTAAGAAGGAGTAAACAGTTTCTGGGGAAGGAGAGGAGGACCAGCTGAGCTGCAGAGGAGACTGTCAGCTGCCTGCAAGCTGCACAGAGAGCCCCAGGGCAGCTGTCATGAATCATCACCGGTGTTGAGGTGGGCCTTTCAGTGATAACAGCTGCTTTTGGGTCATCACTGCTTCTTCTAAGTAACCTCTTATCTACACTCTTGTTAGTAACCCCAATGTAAACTCATTATTGATTCACCAACTTGGATGTTGGTGCAACTGTTACTTTGCTTTGTTGTGCATTCCCTTTCTGGGGTGAGTAGATGTGTGTGTGTGTGTGTGTGTGTGTGTGTGTGTGCGTGTGTGTTTGACCCTCCCCAGAAAAAGTCTGTCATGCAACACATTTCACCAAACCACGACTGACTGCCCCTAGTTTATACTTTCAGAGAAAAGACTTCAACAACAGTCTATAAGGTGTGTCTTAGCAAATACTTTCATCTCCGATACATGTTCGTTCAGGGGAGAAATGCACATGGTACACTCTCAAGGAGAGTATTGCCCAGCTCTAGACAAGCTCAATCCTTTTGACCTGTATCCCTCTACCTCCATATCCATCTATTGTTGCCTGGTGCTTCCAGTGCTCTTGGGGGATGGTATGAATTAAGGTACAGTCAGTTCTAGTATCCAAAGCCAAAGTGATCTACACACTAGTAGGGGACCAACCAATCTACAAATCAGCTTGGAGACTCTGATAACTTTCATGTAGGCAATCTTGGCCACTCTGTTAATGGAGAAGCTGGGGTGATTGCCACCTCCCCAGAGATAGTCTTTCTCCACAGCAAGAGGGTACAGTAAGAATCACTTGCAACTCCCTGTCGCTCACAACTCTGATAAACTGCTGTTTGGGCTTTAAAACATAGCATTTAGAACCATGACTTGACACAGAGCTCCTGCTTTGGAGTGCCCCAGTTTCTGCTTCCCTTCTTCTGTATCACAGGCTGAACATGAGGAGAATCTTCTACCATTTCCATCTCATTCATTCCCTCCTCATTGAGGAGTCTTCCCAAGGGTTCCAAGTCTTAACATCCCAGGAGAGGCTCCTCAGCATAGATAGAGTCTATACTCTTCTCCTTCCTCATGCTGCTGCAAGCCCCGCCATAAGAGATGGTAAATGAGCGCCTCCATCTCCTTCTCCCTTTCATCCAACTTACCTGTCAAATCAGAAGTTGACACAGTGCATACTAGTTACGTGTCCTCTTCCTAGTGTAATTCCTCTCTTAAGTGGGAAAGTTCCCTCTGGGCAGAAAACTTAGCTTCATTCATATGCCTTAGCACCAATAGTGAGGGTCTTATAACTGCCGCTGCAGCACCATGCCATCCCATACTACATCGAGGAAGACAGCCGCTCTATCTACGCTCATCAGTGGTTCTGTCAACTCCTGTTCAGGCATCAAGCACCCTATGACTTTTCTAGGAAGACATAAAGGAGATTCTCTCCACCCCAGATAAAGAGGAATCAGCACATTAAAGAAAGGATGCGTGTGAGATCTCATGAAAGCTCATGAGCCCTGTGAGACTCATGAGTCTCACAAACCTCTTCCCTGCCTCCATGAAGGAGTGTTTATTAGACCAATATCATGAGGGTCTAATATAGGTGATTGCTGTTGTTCTGATTCAAGGAAAAAAGGTTGTCTGACCCAAAGAAAGCAACTATATGACAATAAAGTGCATAATGAATTATTATGAACTATAGTCACCCTTCTTTGCCTAGAACTTTAGAAGTTACTGCTCTTTTCTAGCTATATTTTTTCACAGCTATCCAATCTTCTTTTACACTACCTGTTCCTCCTACCTCCCTCCCTTCTCCTAGAGACTATTGCTATCTTCTATAAATTTGACATTTTTAGCTTACACATATAGGCAAGAATGTATGGTATTTGTCTTTCAGTACTTGACTTGTTGATCTTAACCTTTTGCCCAAAGGAGAACTTTTTGGGGTGATGAAAATATTCTGCACCTTACTGATAATGGTGGTTATGTGAGTGTGTATACGTCTCAAAACTCATCCAACTGTACACAGAACATGGGGATTTTTACGGAATATAAATTATTGCTCTATAACTTCAACTTAAAAATAAATAAATGCAAGCTTTTGCCTATATTAGTTTTGCAATTAATTCATCTTAAAGTGTTTACCCAACATCTATACTGATTAAAATTAAAAATACTAAAATCTATTCACTTCACTAAAATTATGCAGATTGGCTAGTACAGACTAATGAAAGTATTACCCTGCTTCAGTTTCTTTTTTTCCTTCAGTTCTACAATAAAAACTCAGAAAATATTTATTATTTATTTATTTATTTGTATTTATTTATTTATTTAGACAGGGTCTACCTGTAGACCCATCTGGCCTGCAACTTGATATGTACACCAGGCTGACCTTGATCTCACCGAGATCTGCCTGCCTCTGCCTCATCCCGCCTTCTCCCCAGAACTGGGAGTAAAGGTGCATGTTACCATGCCAGGCTAAAATATTTCTTTATAAACCTTGTCTTCTTAAATTCTTCTTGTCTAAACTCTAGATTTCACTAAACTCCTTCAGTGATTGATGGTGGTACTTGGATGACTCGGTAAGGACATGTTGAATGACTAAGAGACCTCATATACCACCCCCCCATAGCCTCATTCCCTCATTGAGGAAATGAACCAATTCTCTCTCTCTCTCTCTCTCTCTCTCTCTCTCTCTCTCGGATCAAAGCCAGGGCCTTGAACATGGAGATAAGTCCTCACCTCTTGAACTACATTCCGGCCCTGAACAATTGGATTTTGATGGGCACACACCCTTACATCCACAGAAACCCACAGATAGGAGACTTAAGAAGGGTAAAAGAACATCACCCCTCAGAGCTGGTAGCCTGGCGGAGGAAGGGTTGAGGGCTCTTCAGTGCTCCCATTTGGTTTTGTTGTTCTCTAATATTTCTCTTGAAAATAGTTTAAAATTCTTGAGTCTTGTTTTCCTTCTCTATAACATGGAGGAGGGATAATATCCGCTTTGTGGGATGGCTAGAAAGATTATAGGAAATAATACATGACAATAATCTAGCACAAAGACTATCTCATCTAACAACTGTTATCATCATCATCATCATCACCACTATCATCATTATCATCTAATGAGCCTTGATAAAGAATGGCCAAAGAAGTCAAATGAAGTGTGTGGTTATTTCTTTTTGTTTATAACCAAGGCTTGTTCTACCAATGACTTAAGGCAACTTACAAAAATAGGTATAAATAAAAGCTAAAAATAAACATAGGTTGGAACCTATGGAAAAGAAACAGGTAGAGGGACTAGAGAGATGGCTCAGTGGTTAAGAGCACTGGCTGCTCTTGCAGAGGACCTGGGTTCAGTTCCCAGCACCCACATGGCTACTTAACAACTATCTATAACACCAATTCCAGGGGATCCACACCCTCTTCTAACCTCCTCGAGTATTGCACAACACAGGTGCACTTATATACATGCAGACAATACACTCATACACATAAAAATTTTTAAATAAAAAAGAAACAAGTGGAAAATAGTAATATTATTGTCAAGAAATGTAGATTCTAAGGTGCTGATAGTTGGAGGGAGTCATAAGTTTGGGTTTGAATTCTTTTGATAATTCAGTGTAAGGAAGTCACATTAAAACTATAAAGTTCACACTCTTCCCTGGATGTGAGCAAGCTAGGTATGGAGGAGAAACTCACTTTTCCCTTACATACAAGAGTCCTCATCAAAGGAAACAATCTTGAAGTAGATAGTTTATCAACCACAATCCCCATAAGTTTAACAGCAAGTTTCATAAAATCTGTCAGTGCTGGCCAAAGTGCAGATCCACACTTCTACAAAAAGCAAGGGACTCACATGGTCTGGTATAATCTTAAATAAAACTTAAAAACATCTTAGAAGAATGACTACCTATCCTTTAAATCCAGACTCCAAATACTTGAAACTGACTTTCGAAAAATGTTTGGTGAACAGAGAGCTCAAAATTGTAATTTCTGGCAAGACCTTGAGAATGACTATTTTGAGTTGTTAATTACAAGAAAAGACAATGTGGACCAAGGTGTAGGATTCTGATCTGAATATTAAGGAGAACAACCAGTACTTCTACATGAAGATAAGATGTGGGACAAACTATGGGCAAGGTCAGAAAAATTCATAGGAAACAGTTCTGAGACCTCTGACACAGCAAGGGAAAGATCCCTGGGACCCACATGTAGCTATAGAATAAGAAGATAATGATTTTGTCCTAGAATGTTTTCAGAGCATATGTTAGCAATCATCCATCATAGGCACTGAAAAATCTCAATAAAATACACATAGCACTTCTAATTTTAAGCAGTGTAGATTCTGGTCAAACACTTCAAGATGAATTACTTGCAAATCATATTCTTGGATATTGAAATGATTTGAGCAGTGGAAGGGAATTTTAGATATAGGCCATGTGAAACACAGAACATATCTGCCGTGGATAAGGAATTTGATTTGAAGCAGCTGATCTTTTCTTCTGGCAACATCTGATAGCAAGGTCACTTTTTTAGACCACTTCTAGTATATGCTAGAAAAATCTCTAGAAACAGTTGAAATGGATAATTTTGAGAGGAGCTCAGCCCAAGAAGGCTACCTAGAGGGATAAGGGGATGTGACAAAGTAGACTAGAACCTCAGAGCTGAATGAAAAGCAAGTGTAGTCAGAGGAGACGTCCCTTTCTTCAAGATCTCCATTGATGATTGGTCTCCAAAGGATCCATTAACTCCTTTCAAGAAAAGAGTCAACATTGGGAACCTACGTACCAGACAATGTCCTATCCCAGCTCTATAGGTTGGAGTGTATTGGACACTGCCCAGTTCCCCTCTGCCAAATAATTGCTCTTAGCAGATTATTCTCCCTCAACCCCTGGAGTAAGCTCCAAGTCAACTTCCTTTAGAGACAGTGCCTGGTTCCTGTGGTATTCCTGACAGGCCATCCCAGCATCACAGCTCTCCATGGAACGCCTGAGAAATCGTACCGCAACCTACTGTCCCCCACTTCCCAACCCTGTGCCTCTGCTACTCTACAGTACACTCCCAATAACTCCCCACAAAACTCCCCAGGTCTCCATTGCAGTTGGTTCCCACAGGCCTATAGCACCAGCCAAGCAAGATGATTCCTAGTCCCGGCTTCTCTTCTCCTCTCTTTCAAACATCCAGAGCCACAAATGGTGGCTATGGATGAGCAGAGCAGGTAGAGCTAGAAGCTGTTACAGGTCAGCCATGACTCTCTACCTTGCTGCAGGATTTCAAGTCTGAGGTAGGCTCAAGATAGAGGAAAGGAGATGCCTTAATTAGATGAGGTTTCTTTTAATTTAGGAGTATTGGGTCAGGTTGTTTAATCATTAAAAGAGATTGCAATAACCATTAAACAGTCCCAAATTTCAACCAGGAACAGAGAAAAAAATGGGCACTTAAAGGAGGTGTGAACATAGAATTATATTTGCCTTACCTGGTTCAACTCATTCAGTAAGCCAGAGTTATACTCCAGGTGTCTGGGGAGGGTGAGGGAGAGGGGAAGAGCTGTGATATAAGAATTTGGCAGGTCCTTCAGACAGGGGAAGACAGGCATGAGGGTCCTGCCACAGATCTGGACTCTGGTCAAGGCATGCACAGGAGTGCCTGTGGGTGTTTGGAGGGTGTTCTCATCCTACAAACATTTGCTAGAAATGTCTTTTGGTCCTAAAATGTTTCCTACTTAAGACCATCCTATTCCTTAGAGAAATAGCATATAAACCTGGTGATTATTTTAATTATTGAAGGAAAACAGATACATCAGCATTATTCATGAAATGTAATCACAGAGAAATTTTTAGTTTTTCCCAATATGTTTTTTTTGAATTTTTGTGCATTTCATATAATACATCTGAATCATATTTAGACCCCCCTCCTCTCTGTACCCCCATAGACCCCCTACTGGATTTCATACATTCGTCATATATGTTAAGGCCTATCGAGTCAAATTTGTGTCCCCAGGTGTCCCTTGGAGTGTTCATCTACTGGAGCCTGGTCAGTCTATTTAGCATCACGCCCTTAAAGAACACCAACTCTCCCTTTCCCGGCAGTGATCAGCTACCAATAGTTCCCCAGCTAAGGTTGGAACTTCTTACCCATTTCCCCACTTCTATGCAGTGTTTCTGTCTGATCTGAGTTTGTATGGGTCTTGTGCATGCTGTCACCATTGCTGTAAGTTCATGAGCAATGGTCCCAGTCACCCAGAAAACTGTTTCCTTATGGTCATCCACCTCCCTGGCTCTCACAGTCTTACACCCCCTCTTCTGTGATGATCTCTGATCCCTGGGGGCAGAGGTTTAATATAGAAGCCCTATCCAGGGACGTGCACTCTGTAGTCTCTTATTCTCTACATTTTGACCAGTTGTGACTTTCTGTGTTAATAGCCTTCTGTTGTACGAGGAAACTTCGCTGGTGAGTGCTGAGAGATGCATTATTAGTCTTCTATCTGCTGTTCTATGGTCCATGAGCTTGAGGTGTAGAGGTTCCATTGTAGATGTGTCCTTGGGGTGGTCCTCTCACAGATGCTTATTCTCTGCATTTGACCAGTTGCGGAACACTGTAGTAGTCTCCATATGTTGTAAAACGAAGCTTTTTTGATGATTAGTAACAGGTGCGCTTGTCTGTAAATATGAGGATACATATTTAGCATACAGTAGAAATTACCTTTGTGTAGGGATGTGACAGAGGTAGTAGGGTTTTCTCTAGGATCTATGACCTCTCCAGCCATGTGCATTTTGTTATGTTTACAGTACCACACGAGTTCTCTCCCATTGAGTGGGCTTTTGAGTCCAATTAGACAGCTGGTGATCACCCCCAAGATAAAAGTGCCACTACTGCACCAATAGTGATAGTTTCCTATGCTGGTCAAGGCTTTACAGATGGGTTGGATCATTTGATTGATTTTCTCCCTTAGCAGCTTGCATAGTATCCTCTGAAACTATGAGAGCTAGTCTTTAGGGAAGAGACTTCCAGGGCAGTTCCAGCCCCATTGCTCCAAGTCCTGTACCCTAAGTATGTCCTGTCTTCAGCAGTAGGGTCTTACCTTCAAGTTCTGGGAAGCAATCAAGGGCTATGACAATAATCTGTATTATTTTGGGAGTCTCTTGGACTACCCTGACCGACAACACAAAGGGAGGTGTCTCCTGTCTGGCACTGTGTTTCTTCTTATACAGCCTTCAGCTACACACATGCACCCATGTACAGATATGGCATATGCATTTTTCAGTAGACTTTTGAACTAATGCATTTTCCTCTGGTTTTTCATACCACCTAAGCATTATTCATCCCTCATCTCTCTCTCCTCGTCTAACTTTTCCTCTCCCCTCTCCAATTAAAGTACCCTCATTTTCCCCATTTCCCCCTTGATAATATCTGTCTCCTATTATCCCCCCTCTCTTGAGCCCCTTTTTCTGCTTTACCCCCATGGTTCCTTGTATAACCCTCTCTTCTCCCTTCCACTTTAAGATTTCACCTTACTCAAGTCAGAATGATTAAGATCAAAAGAAAAAATGGCACCAAATGCTGGAAAGGATGTGGGGAAAGGGGAACACTCATTCACTGCTGGTGGGATTACAAACGTGGTGGAACTACTGTGGAAAACAATGTGGAGAATTCTTAAAAAACTAAAAATAAATTTACCATATGATCCAATTATACCACTCCTTGGCATGTACCCAAAAGACTCATCTTAATGCAGAGATACTTATGTATCCATGTTTGTGCTGCTTCCTTCACAACAGCTAAGAAATGGACATAACCTAAATGTCCCTCAACTGACAAATGGGTAATGAAAGTGTGGGACATTTACAGTGGAGTTCTACTCAGTGGAGAAAACAAACAAACAAACAAACAAACAAACAAACTAAAAACCCAACAGCACTAAATCATGAAATTGTCAAGTAAATGGATGGAACTAGAAACTGTTAAACTAAATGAAGTAACTCAGACTCAGAAAAACAAGTACATATGTTCTCCCTCATTTGTGGATCCTACCTCCAAATCCATATATGTGAGTATATATCCTGATGTAACTGCAAGAACCAGGAAAATGGAAAGGAACCATAGAGGTACAGGGAAAGAAGGAACTCCACAGAGTGGGATAGTAAGAAACAGGAGCTACCAAGGGAAAAATGGAAAAGATGGTGGTATTATTTTGTTTTTTGAGGCTGGGTCTACCTGTACCTCAGCTGGCCTAGAACTCACTACGTAGACCTGGAAAGCCTCACAAAGCTTCTCCCTGCTCTGCCTCCCGAGTGCTGGGTTTAAAGGTGTGCGCCACCACACCCGGCCTGGAAACTTTATTTTTACCGTCTTTATGAGCACTCTGTGGAACTTCCTCCATTGCCCAGGACAAAGGTTCAGGTAGGTGCCGTGAGTTTTTCTTGATCATGCAAGTCACTGTACGTCACAAAATATGATCTCAATGCGATAATTAAAATACATATCTCCTGATTTCAAGTTAAGTCTTCCCCCTTTTCCAGCTTATGCGGAATGTCTGTGAAAAACCTACGGCTGGAGAGGTGAAGTGTGGGGCTTATTCCCTGTCTCTTCACCCACTGCTGCCGTTCATCTCAGAAATGGGCTTCCATTTTCCTTGTAGCTGATTTTTTTTTTAATTGGACAGGGTCTTGTTATATAGCCTAGATTTGCTTGACACAATCTTCCTGCCTCAGCTGCCAGAGTGCTGGGATTACTGGATCCTTACAATTCCTTTCTTTTTGGGGGGGAGTCCTTTCTTTTTTATAGTTTTTGAGAATTTGAGCACTGTGTCAATTATACTCTTTCTTCTCCCTGCTCCAACTCCTCCTTCATACCTGCTTGTTCCCCGTCACTTCTTCCTCTCTCTCTCTCTCTCTCTCTCTCTCTCTCTCTCTCTCCAGGGTCTCCTTGCAGCACCAGCTGGCTTGGAACTCACTATGTAGACCTGCCTGGCTTCAAACTCACAGAGATTGGCCTGCCTCTGCCTCGCGGGTGTTGAGACCTGTTGTGGAACTTTGTACCACCTACAAAAAAAATTGAAATGCTTAATATCTTACAGATTCCTTTATTTCGCGTATTTGTTTATTTTTATTTTTCTTTTGAGACAGGCTTTCACTTTGTAGCCCTGGCTGGCCTGAAACTTCCTGTGTAGTCCAGGCTAGCCTTGAACCCACAGAGATCTGCCTGTCATTTCCTCTTGAGTTGTTGGGATTAAAGGCATGTGCTATCATGCCCAGTGTGATGGTTTGAATGAAAATGTCCCCCATAGGCTCCAAGTATTTTGACATTTGGTCTCCACATGGTGGTGCTGTTTTGGGAGGTTTTAGAAGGTGTGGCTATCCTAGAGGAAGCATGTCACTGGGGGTGGGCTTACAGAGTTCTTAAGCTTTGCCAGATCTCCAGTCGCCCTCT
>NW_008336020.1:484022-488887 GCF_000622305.1 Nannospalax galili | reverse complement strand
ATAAATTGCTTGGGTCAGTGTTTCTATCACAGCAACAGAACAGTGACTAATGCACCCAGATTGGGTTTTTTGCTTGTTTTGCCACTATTCTTTTTTTTTTTAAATTATTTTCTGTATTTGTATGGGATGCCTTTCCTTAATTTTCAGAAAATTCTCTTCTACCATCCTGTTTAAGATCTGGTCAACACCATTAACCTGAAATTCTTCTCCTTCCTCTATTCTGGTGATCTGTAGATTTGGTCTTTTCATGGTGACCCACATCTCTTGCATATTCCATCCCTGTGTTTTTTTTTTTTTAAATTTTTCATACTCTTTGCTTGAGTGGTCCAGTTCCTCAACTTTATCCTCCAGTGTTGATATTCTGTTTCTATTTCATTCATTGTAGCAATGAGGCTTTCCCCTGTTGTTTCAAGTTGGCTTATTGAGTTTTGCACTTCCTTCTTTATTTCTGCCTGAGTTTTCTTCAGTGTTTCTATGTCTTTTATGAATTCATTCAGAACTTTATCCATATCTTTTAGTTCTTAATTTATTTGTCCGTGTGTTCTTTAAATTTGTTGAATTCCTTGATCATGTTTATGATTGTTCTTTTAAATTCTGTGTCCTGGGTTATCTCTAGGGGGTTCTCCTTGTAGAACTTTTCTATAGAATTGGGGGAGTTTGGTGGGGACATACTGTTTTGGCTTTCCATTTTATTATTCTTTCATTGTGATCTTGGCATATGAATTTCTTTTGTTGCTTATGATACTAATATGATAATTAAGTTAAAGTATGCTTCTGTTTGTATTATCGGAGTGCCTAGATCCTTTCTTTATTGGTTATGTAAGGCTGGTTGGTACAGGGTTCAGGTTATCTCTGGTTTTATTTGGAGGGAACTGATGACTTCCGATCAGCTCTTCAGGAGTACCCACAGAAGCCCAAGTTAGGTTCCAGTCAGGTACACTCAGGCTTCCTTCACCATGTCAAGGCCCGATCCAGTGCTCTCAGGCAGTCCACCCTCTCAGGTTGTCTGCTAAGATCTCAGCCTTCCCCTACCAAAGCCAGATCTGCCCTGGGGCCTTGGGAAGGGGCCTCACAAAATCCCAGGTAGGGGGATGGGTATGGCACAATTAGGGGAAGCTCACCACCACTTGGAAGCAGGATATGGGGGTTCTCAGGCAGTCCCCTGTGTTCTCAGCCCCTCTGTCAGAAAGAGGACAGAGGGAGGCCAGAACTGGGCACTCTCTCGTGGTCTGCTGAGATCAGAGCCACTACACAAACACAGGAAGCACATAGAACACCAAATAGGATCAGAAAAGAAACTCCCCACAACATATCATAGTAAAAACACTAAATGTACAGAACAAAGAGAGAATACTGAAGGCAGCAAAAGAAAAAAAAGTCACTTACAAAGGAAAGCCCATCAGAATTACAGCTGACTTATCAATGCAAACTATGAAAGTCAGAAGAGCCCAGACCAAGGTATTTCCAGTTCTACCTGGCAATAGATGTTAACCCAGAATATTCAGCAAAAATGTCTATTATAGTTGAGTGGGGAAGAAAAATCTTCCATGACATGAAAAGCCTGAAGGAATACATGTCCACAAAACCAGCCCTTCAAAGAATACTTGAAGCAATACAGAGAGCAGAGAGAGAAACAACTATACCCCAGGGGCAATGAAAGAAAATAATTAAAGGTATAATCTAGGAAACACAACAGGAGATGGAGAACACAAACAGCAATCAAAATGACAGCAACCAATACACATCTTTCAATAATAACCTTAAATATCAATGGACTGAACTTCCCAGTCAAAAGACATGGGCTAAGTGAGTGGATTAAGAAACAAAATCCATCTCTTTGCTGTCTACAAGAAACCCATCTCACCTTCAAGGACAGGGACTACCTTAAGGTAAAAGGATGGAAAAGAATATTCCAAGAAAACGTCACTAAGAAACAAGCAGGGGTTGCAATTCTAATATCTGACAAAATAGACTTCAAAGTAAAACTAATCAGAAAAGATAAGGAGGCTCACTTCACTTCAATCAAAGGAAAAATAAATCAAGAAGATATTACAATCATGAACAACACAGATTAACCACAACTCAGTAATAATAGGGGTCTTCAATACCCCACTGTCTCCATTAGACAGGTCAACTGGACAAAGAATAAACAGAAAGATATCTAAATTAAATGATACCATACATCAAATAGACCTGACAGACATCTTTCGAATATTCCACCCAAGCACCAAAGAATGCACTTTCTACTCAGCACCCCATGGAACTTTTTCAAAATTGATCACACACTGGGCCACAAAACAAACCTCAAAAAATAAAAAAAAAAAAAATTGAAATAATCCCATGCATTCTATCAGACCACAAAGCAATAAAGCTTGAAATCAACACTGGATAAAGCCCTAGTCTCCACACAAACTCATGGCTATTGAACAAACACTGATAAACAACAAGTGGGTTAAAGGAGAAATTAAGAAAGAAATAAAAGAATTCCTGGAATTCAACAAAAAGGACAATACAGCACAACAAAACCACTGCGACACTTTAAAAGCAGACCTAAGAGGGAAGTTTATAGCTCTATGTGCCTACATTAAAAAATTAGAAAGAGCCCAAATAAATGACCTAACACTGCAACTCAAGACCCTGGAAAGGCAAGAACAAATGAAACCCAGTCCAAGCAGAAGAGAAGAAGTAACAAAAATCAGAACAGAAATTAATGGAATAGAAACAAAGAAAACAATACAAAGAATCAATGAATCTAAGAGCTGGTTCTTTGAAAAGCTAAACAAGATAGACAGACCCTTAGCTCAGTTAACCAAAAGAAAGAAAGCAAATCCAAATCAACGAAATCAGAGATGAAAGGGGGAACATCCAAAAGATCCAAACCATTGTAAGGGAATATTTTAAAAACTTATACGCTACTAAATTTGAAAATCTAAAAGAAATGGATGGATATCTAAAATTATGGGAACCACCAAAGTTAAACCAAGAAGAGATCAACAGTTTAAACAGCCCCATAACATATGAGGAAATTGAAACAGTAATACAAAGACTCTCAACTAAAAAAACCCCAGGCCCAGATGGATTTACAGCAGAATTCCACCAGATATTTAAAGAAGATCTCCAACCAATACTACTTAAATTACTCAAAAAGAAAGAGGGAGAACTCCCAAATTCCTTCTATGAAGCCAGCATCACTGTAATACCCAAACCAGGTAAAGGCACAACCAAAAAAGAAAACTATAGACCCATATCCTTAATGAACATAGATGCAAAAATTCTCAACAAAATACTTGCAAACTGCATACAGACACACATCAAAAAGATCATTCACCATTATCAAGTACTCTTTATCCCAGAGATGCAGGCATGGTTCAATATACACGAGTCAATAAATGTCATTAATCACATAAACGGACTCAAAGACAAAAACCACATTGTCATCGCAGTGGATACAGAAAAGGCTTTTTGACAAAATTCAGCATGCATTTATGTTCAAAGTCCTTGAGGGAACTGTACTGGAGGGAAGATACCTCACCATAATTAAAGCCATATATAACAAACTTACAGCCAACATCATCTAAATGGAGAAAAACTGGAAGCATTCCCATTGAAATCAGGAACCAGACAAGGCTGTCCACTATCCCCACTTCTCTTTAACATAGTGCGTGAAACTCTTGCAAGAGCAATAAGACAAGTGCAGGAAATATAATGAGTAATAAGTGGAAAGAATAGATGAAAGCAGGTGACCTGATACTATATCTAAGAGATCCCAAATGTTCCACCAGAAAACTCCTAGAACTGATCAACACTTTCACTGTAGTGGTAAGTTATAAAATCAATCTACAAAAATCAATAGCGTTTCCATATAACAGTAATAAGCAATTGGAGAAAGAATACAAGGAAATGTTCCTATTTGCAGTTGCTGCAAAATAAAATTAAAAATCTTGGAATAAATCTGACCAAAGACACCAAAGATCTCTACAATAAAAACTTTAAATCGTTAAAGAGATTGAGGAAGACACAAGGAGATGGAAGGACCTCCCATGCTTATGGATTGGAAGAATTAATATTGTGAAAATGACCATTCTACCAAAAGAAATATATAGATCCAGTGCAATCCCAATCAAAACCCCCATGACATACTTCACAGAATTAGAAAAAAAATCTTTAAATTCCCATGGAAGCACAAAAGACCCCGGATAGCCAAAGCAACCCTGAGCACAAAGAGCAAGGCTGCAGGAATTACTATACCAGATCTCAAAGTATACTACAGAGCTATAGTCTTAAAAACAGCTTGGAACTGGTGCAAAAATAGATACATAGATCAATGGAACATCATTGAAGATCCAAACCTGAGTACGCACAATTTTGAATACACAATGGAGGAAAGGCCGCATCTTCAACAAATGGTGTTGGAAAATTGGATCTCCACCTGTAGAAGAATAAAACTAGATCCTTATCTTTCACCTTGCACAAAAGTCACTTTAAATGGATCAAAGGCCTCAGTGTGAAACTAGAAACCCTGAAACTACTAGAAGAAAAAAAAATGGCAGTAACCTACAAGATATAGGTAGAGGAAAGGATTTTCTAAATTGGACAGAAGTTGCTCAGGAATTAAGGTAAAAAATCAACAAGTGGGACCTCATTAAACTAAAAAGCTTCTGGACAGCAAAAGAAAAAAATAAAAAAAGTGAAGAGAAATCCCACAGAATGGGAAAAAATCTCCACCAGTGACACATCTGAGAGGGGTTTAACATCCAGAATATATAAAAAACTCAAAAAACAGAGAATCTAGACAGGAAGTAACCCAATTAGAAGAGGGGCTAAGGAACTGAACAGAGAGTTCTGAAAAGAAGAAATAAAGATAG
>NW_008336020.1:482554-483883 GCF_000622305.1 Nannospalax galili | reverse complement strand
ACACTCATCCACTGCTGGTGGGGCTTCAAACTTGTTCCACCCGTATGGAAAACAGTCTGGAGAACTCTTAAAAAACTAAAAATGAGCCTACCATATGACCTGGTTATACCATTGCTTGGCATATACCCAAAGGACTCAATCCCATTGTAGAGACGCTTGTACAACCATGTTTGTTGCTGCTCTTTTCATAATAGCTAAGAGATGGAAGCAGCCTGTGTCCCTAAACTGACGAGTGGTTAACAAAAATGTGGTATATTTACACAATGGAGCTCTATTCAGCAGTAAAGAAAGATGAAATAATGAAATTTGCAGATAAATGGATGGCTCTAGAAACTGTTATACTAAGTGAAGTAACACAGACTCAGATATGTTATGAGAACACATATGTTCTCCCTCATATGTGGATCCTAGCATTAAATTCTTTTAAATGCCAGGTCCTTTTAATAAGAGGATGCTCATCTTTTAGTAAGATGATGCAGTCCCTGCTGCATGAAATAACTACCATCATCATGATTTCAGCTGAGTCTGATTGCTAAACATCTTCACAATTGGGCTTGTTGACGGTTGTGCTCATTCATAAAGGAGGGCCAAGCAGGGTCATTGGACCTCACTGCATTATCCAGGCACTCTTCCCAGCCAACTGAATATAATTTGACCCTAACCATACATGGTCTCCTGGATTTGGGGAAGGGTAAAGTATACAATCTGGGGAAGGCTAGGAAGAGAAGGCATGACTCAATCTGGGTAAAGGCTTTCCAGTGTACATACCCTCAGGTCATACACACACCTCAGCAACCCCTCAGTTATCTTGATAAGTAAGCTCAATAAATTCATTGGTTCCCCAGTAAAACTTTAATCAAACATTGGCTCAACACTAGAACCTTAAAAGGGAGTAAGCATTGCTTAGCATCCCCAGAAAAAGAAGTCTCACAACAAATGGAAAATTTATTTGTTAATGTTATTGTGTCTCATAATTATTTTTTTAGAAAAAGAAAATGAGAATGTAAAAGTTGTTAAAAAGATATGGGAATGGAGATATTTTCCAAAATAGACAGAAAAAATGAGAAAGCCTAAGCAAGTGATGGAGGTCTGTGTAGGTTTGTTATGATGCATAAAGGATGAGACAAAAATAACATACACATAATCTTAAGTTTTCTATGGTCATAGTTTAGTCAGCTAGTTTAAGGAACAAAATACATATCTAGTCAAGGTTTATCTGAGAACATTTTGTTTTTGCCAAAGCTTTATCTACATAGCGCATGGTAATTAAAAGTACCAGACTGGTGGAGCTAACCTTCTTGGATGTTTAACAGCCATACTTTGAGACCT
>NW_008336020.1:477879-482359 GCF_000622305.1 Nannospalax galili | reverse complement strand
GTCAGAGGGACTTAAAGGACAGTTTTTGCCCTTTGCTCTCCAAGGTCGACTAACTTCCAGGAGACTATGGAACATTTCTCAAAATGTCCTGTAACTGTGGTGAGTCACTTGTCCTCTTGTTCAGGGAAGCCATGGAAACCCCACGAGATGGACTTGAACCAGTGTCCAGTATACAAAGAGGAGGGTCAACTCAGAGGAAACATCTCATTCATGCTTCCAAGTGAAGGAAGACATGGTTGAGCAGGACCTTTGACTTATCGTCACATAGATGGAACTGCTAAATAAAGGAGCCAGGAGGTCCTCCCAAGTACATGTGACCCCTGAGGAACAGATCCTCAAACAACCTTAAGTGTAAAAATAAATTGATTCATTTGGGCCAAGTGTATGGTCTTAAACACCCATAAGGAAAGTATAACCAAAGAATAAATTCATTAATGTATTTCTTTATGAGTTCAAGGGATTACATGTCCCAGACATTAGGCTTAAGTCTATATAAGAAGTTATTTAGACAATCATTTATTATTGTTGATTTTGTTCCTAACCAGGAAGTGCTGCTCAGATGTAAGATTTCAAATCCTGGTCTCCAATACTGTAGTTCCCACCTGTAGCTAAGGGAGACAACAAGCTATTGTTCTAAAATGATGGATAAATTTGTTTTCTTCCCCTTCTAGAAGCATTTGAGAGAGAACTGACACTGATTCTAACCACTCCAACACCTATCAAAAAACCTGAAAGCAAATCCTGAATCCATCACTCTAGAGTCCAGCCTTGGCAGACAAAAGAAAAATGAGAGGAACCTAACAGAGGGATATGGAAGCTCTTATCAAGAAATTCCAATGAATGCTCACATAAACATTTGAACTGTTCTGACTTTTTTCTAGTTCCCTGTCTAGAACTTGTAATGCTAATTACTCTTACTTTTACTTCTCCTTCACATCTCCTATTTATGATTCAAGGACTTTCTTTTCCCCCCTAGAGATAAGAGTTATGCAATTTGGGGGTCTTTTAGACAGACCCACTGAAGGGGTACTCCAATTGCCTCATCCTACATCCCTGTTCAGCATGGAAGAAGCCAGAGCGATCTGCGTCCTGATTTCGTATTGGCAATTTGGGTAACCCCTTCAGAGGATGGTGTGATAAGAATAGGAGGTAGGAATTCACTAGGCAATTAAAGTAAGAAGACCCCAAAGAAAAGTAGCCAGTTTCTTGGCTAAGACTTACAATGTCCTTGGGCCTCTCAGCAACCTATTCCGTTCCAAAGGCCAAAAATGTCAAAAATATTTGGGAGCTTATATCTAATTCTTAAAAGATTTTAGGGTTACCTCTTCAGAAGGGGTGATGTTAGAGTAGCCAAATGCCCCATAAAAAAATTAAAGAAGAAAAAGTACATGAAGTTATCAGAAAAAAAATGATGGGGAATTATGGGAGGAGTTGGGTGGGGAGTGGGCATGGATTTAATCAAAACACCTTATATGCATGTATGAAATTCTCAATACATTATTTATTAAAAATATTTTCTTTTTTGGGGGGTGTCCAGTGAGCTTTATTGGTGGTATTCAAGAGAGTAGGGCTACCTAAGCCTCTCCCATTCTTCTGTGGGTCTGGAATGGAAACTGTGAAGGGAAATACTCAGAGTGTAAGGAGCTGAGTTGGGGCAGGGCCCCCCAAGCTGGGGGTTTCTCTCTCTCTCACTGTCTTCCTCTTGATGGGGTATTCTTGGTGGGGTATGTGGCTCAGGGAGTCTTACTCCTTGGAGGTCACATGAACCATGAGGTCCACCACCCTGTTACTGTAGCCAAATTCATTGTCATACCAGGAAATGAGCTTCACAAAGTGGTTGTTGAGGTCAATGCCAGCCCTAGCATCAAAGGTGTAAGAATGGGTGTCTCTGCTAAAGCCGCACAAGATGACCTGATCCTCAGTATAGCCCAGGATGCCCTTTGGCAGGCCCTCCAATGTCTGCTTCATCACTTTCTTGATGTCATCATATTTAGCAGCTTTCTCCAGGCAGCAGTCAGATCTATGACAGACACGTTGGGGGGTAGGAGCACAGAAGGCCATCCTAGTGAGCTTCCTGTTCAGCTTTGAGATGACCTTGCCCACAACCTTGGCAGCACCAGTGGATGCAGGGATGATGTTCTGGGCAGTCCCAAGACCACCATGCTAGTTTCCTAGAGGGGATGCCCATAGTCTTCTGGGTAACCATGATGGCATGAACTGTGGTGATGAGTCCCTCAACAATGCCAAAGTTGTCATGGATGAACTAATTTGGGATGAACCAACTGGTGGTGCAGAAGTCATTGCTGACAGTCTTGAGGGAGCTGTCATGTTTCTCGTGATTCAGGCCATCACAAACATGGGGCATCAGCAGAAGGGTCAGAGATGATGACCTTTTTGACTCCACCCTTCAAGTGGGCCCTGGACTTCTCCATGGTAGTGAAGATACCAGTGGACTCCATAACATACTTGGCCTCAGCAACAGCCCATTTGATGCTGGTGGACTCTTGCTCCTGGAAGATGGAGATAGCCTTTCCATTGTTGACAAGTTTGTCATTTTGACTGTACCATGGAACTGGCCATGGGTTGAATCATACTGGAACACATAGAGCATGTAGTTGAGGTCAATGCAGGGGTCATTGATAACAATCTCCACTTTACCAGAGTTGAGGGCATCCCTGGCAACCAGGTGCCCAATACAGTCAAATCCATTGTTAACTCTGACCTTCACCATCGTGTCTCAGGGTAGAGGCTGGCACTGCGCCAGATGTGGCTGTCATTGGAATGGGGAAAAGCAGAGAGCCAATTATTTTCTTTTTAAAATTATTTCTTTATTTTATGTGTATGGGTATTTTGCATGCATTTATGAAAGTGCACCCATCTTGTGCAACACATACAGTGGCTAGAAGAAGGTGTTGGATCCCCTGAAACTGGAGTTAGGGATGGTTTTAAGCTGACATGTGGGTGGTGGAAATTGAACCTGGGTCCTCTTCAAGAGCAGCCAGTGCTCTTAACCACTGAGTTATCTCTCCAGCTCCTAAAAATTATGTTCTTTATTCTTTTGGTTGGGTTGAATATCAAACCCCATGCATACGAGGCATGTTAGTAAGCCACTTAAGAATGCTGACACCTGACCAGGAGTGGTGACATACACCTCTAAGCCTAGCACTTATGAGGCAGAGACAGACACAGGAGGCTCTCTAAGAATTCAAGACTAGCCTGGTCTACACAGTGAGATTTTAGACCAGCTAGAGTTACATAGTGAGACCTTGCCTCAAAAAAAGGCTGACAGCTGTAAAAACTGCAACAGTATAGAACTTAGTATAGAAGGGTAAAGGAAAATTCACAAAGAAAACCTGACACACTCAGATTTTAAATAATATGTGCAGGTGACATAAAGTATGTGAGGACAGAAATAGAAATTTAAGAAGGTGGCACAGGTAGATAATGGAGGGGCTGGAAAAGCTGATGTCCCTGGTGGAGCTAGTCTGATAAAAATTCACATAGGGGAATTTTAAGGCAAGAGAAATGTTCTTTTAGACCAAGAAAAAGATCAACACATGGCTAATCTGAAAAATGGGAATGTCAAGCTGTTTATGGAGATCACAAAGATATGAGTTCTCATTGTTTCTGTCGTCTTTGCTAAGAAAAATGATGCTCACATTGAAAACATACAATTTGCATGGCATGAAGGCATCTGCCAGGCAGGAGAGAGCAAGCATGCTGAAGTAATGAATATCACCAAAACATGAGAGGCTTGGGTAGCAAAGGCTAATCCCTATTTGTGCAAAGCACTTTGATAGAGTCCATTGATTCTCTAGTGAACTGTCCTTCCTATGGTGATCTTGGAAACATTTTCACGGAGAAGTGATTATGTGTGTGTGTGTGTGTGTGTGTGTGTGTGTGTGTGTCTATGTACCTGTGTGTACATGTGCGCACATGTAGAGGCCCAAGATAATCCTCCAGTGTTGTTACTCTTCGGGCATTGTTGACCTATTTTTTGAGACAGGGTCTCTACTTGGCCTGGACCTCACCAATTAAGTTACTCTGGGTGGCCAGTAAGCCCAAGAGATCCACCTGCCTCTGCCTCCCTAGGGAGGATTATAAGCATTGTCCTGAATGGGAGCAGTTACTTGATAGTAACTGTCCTGAATGTGTCTCAAGCCACTGGCTTGAGTGTGACATCCAAAATGTGTCACTGCTTCTCGGGAGAGCTTAGGACAGGCGCAACGGACAGAAGAGATTCTCACACACACGACTGTTTGATTGCATTATGCGTTTACTAGGTCAAAGCATAACAAACACACATCAATACAAACACTCAAAGGGAAACCCGGTCCTCTAGCAGTTAAGAGTCCCAAAGTCTCTTGGAGTACCTTCCAGAGGTTAAGCCTTCAGGCACTCCGTGTGGAGAGGTTCTCTAGTCCGCCGTGATCGGTGCACTCTCCCAGCTGAGGAGCTGTCTCTTGCAGGTTCTGATCAC
>NW_008336020.1:469423-477768 GCF_000622305.1 Nannospalax galili | reverse complement strand
AGGTAGCGGTCTCAGGTTTTGGGCAATGTGCCGGGATGAGGCCCACGGATTCAGAGTCTCGTGTGGCCAAGCATCAAAAGAATCTTTTTAGCTACCAGATTTTATATATTTCTTTTCTGGCTGAAGTCCTTCTGACTTACGTCAGTAACTTCAGTGTTTTCTTGAGATATGGCTCACACCCTGTGGTCACTTATCACCAACACACAGACACTCAACTCACATAGGTTCTGTTTGGTTGCTGGGTTACAACTTAGCTTCTTATCTACTTATCTACTTCACACAGTGTCACAGCAATGTTCAGTTTGGTTTCAGAGTTTACAGAGTTAATATTCATCTTTAATTTCTGATTTCTAAATTCCTAATAAATTCCTAATACATTCAGTACAAGCATGCATCCTCACATTCAGCTTTTTGTATGTGGGCTATGAAGGTTGAACTGAAGCCCTCAGGCTTCTGTGGCAAGTTCTTTGCCTGCTGAACTATCAACCCCAAACCCAGAGGTAATATTCATCAGTTTTTTTTTCTAGTTCCCTGTCTAGACCTTGTAATGCTAATTACTCTTGCCTTTGCCTCTCCTTCACATCTCCTATTCACAATTCAAGGACTTTCTTTTCCCCCTAGAGATAAGAGTTATGCAATTTGGGAGTCCTTTAGATAGACCTACTGAAGGGGTACTCCAAGTGCCTAACCCTATGTACCTGTTCAGCATGGAAGAAGCCAGAGCAGTCTGTGTCCCAATTCCCCATGGCAATTTGGGTAACCTCTTCAGAGGATGGTGTGAAAAGAACAGGAGGTAGGAACCGACAGGGTAAAAAGATCCCAAAGAAATGTAGCCAGTTTCTTGGCTAAAAGTCAAAATGTCCTTGGGCTTGTTAGCAACATACTCTGTTCCAAAGGCCAAAAATGTCGAAAATATTTGGGAGCTTGTATCTAATCCTTAAAAGATTTTAGGGTTACCTCTTCAGAACGGGGAATGTTAGAGTAGCCAAAAGCTCCATAAAAAAATAAATAAATCAAAGAAGAAGAAAGAGTGCATGAAGTTATCAGGAAAAAGTGATGGGGTGATATGGGAGGAGTGGGAGGGGAGGGAGTAGGCATGGATTTGATCAAAACTATGAAATTCTCAATAAATTATTTAGTTAAAAAAAAAGAATCTGGCGTGGGGGCAGGCCTCTCATCATCTGTGGCCAGCAGGTCCCTCATACTGCCCCTGAGGCTTCCAGAGAACTTGGCCTCCCTCAGGTGGCTCAGTAGAGCAGCCTGTGGTGGCCATAGTGGGCCTAGCGGTACATGAGGGACATCAGTGCAGCCCATTTCCCTTGGCTGTTGGGTGCCGGACTGCTGAGGTGACTGTCTGAATTGCCCAGCTGCAGGATGCATAGTACCTTAAAAGGTTGGCTGTGATGAATAAACTGAAATTAGGAAGCGAAGATGCTGGAGGTTCAGTTTGTGGGAGACAATGATGTTCATAATCACTTTCTTGGTAGATAAGGAGGAGGTACATTATAAAAGGAGATAGCTCAGCTTTTGGTCAGCCACAAAAGTATAATAAAAACGCCAGACTATGAATTGGAGGGAAGTGATAGGAAGTCTTCAAGGATCAGAACTACATGGAAATTTTGGGAAGAACTATTCTAGAATCCTTGGGAAAAGGCTCTACTGTAGATGGTGGGAATAAAGGATTCTTCTCAACACAAAAAACACCGGAAAGTTACTAAATTAGCTTCAGAACTAGCAAAAAACACAAGGGAAAGTATTTCTTACCACTGAAAGAATGATCCTGAGATTGTGATAAACGCTGCGCAAAAAGCAAGGGGCACTGTACCCCAAGGAAAGACAGCCGAAGAGCAGTGACGAAAGTGAAGCTGTCAGCAGCCCCTGTAGTCTAAGAAACAGAACAATAGTGCCAAAGTCACACGCTGACGGTGACAGCGAGTCTTCTGCCTCCATGATGAAGGGGTGGCAAAGAGCTGTGAGGACACTAGTGCAGTCGTGCTCAGTCAGAAGATTCAGACTCAGAACAGTGCGCTCAGCTCCTGTTTCCAAGGGAACACCTCCTAACAAAATGAAAAGACAAAATAATGACTTAGTAGAAGAATATCTTGAAGCCACAGCAGTTCAAAAGTTTTACATAGAACACACTGCAGAAGCTGAAGAGAACTAAGCTGGATCAGCAAACTCTGCACTAGTTACTGAGCAAATTTTCTCCCTCCTTTCCTGCTGAAATGAAACAATTAAATCAACCGAATGAGAAATTGTTTCGTCAGTGGATGCTGCGGTTACACCTTGGGTTCAACATTGTGCCTTATGGTTTGGGTTCTAAGAAAGAATTTACTTGAAAGTTTTCGAACCACCATGCTTCAAAATTGCATTCATGTCATCAACGGGCTTCTTTCTTGGAATCAGTGAAATCAATCCTGAATTCTATAACTGAAGAAGTCCTTGATTGTATGGGTACATTCCGAAGTGTGTTGGACCAGCTAGACTGGATAATAAATGTTTAAAGAAGATTCTTCTTTAGAACCCTGCCTTCTTATCCACATCATGGGTAGCAAAATGTTGAGAAGAGACAATAGCCAACAAATTATTGGACAGTTGTCACCTTTGCATAACGTGTACCTTATTGCGTCTGTTGATCACTTCAACTCTCCTCTCATGTGGGATTGTGCAAAGCAAAGTCTTCATAATTGGCTCTGGCATGAAACTACCACATATAATCCTTATACTGAAGAAACCTTTGACAATTTTCTTCAGGTTGAACAATCCGGATCTCTACCACTTCTCTGATTCATGTTACAAAGCCTTATCCCTAATGCAAGAGGGATTTTCAGGCTACTAATAAAGTACCAACTGGATAACCAGGATAACCCTTCCTACATTGAACTTTCTTTTCAAGACTTTTACTAGGAGTGTTGGGAGGCTTTTCTTGTCAACAGTGATCTCACACTCCGAGCCCAGTTAGCTGGATGTAAGAACAAAGAAGGGAACTGATGGAGTGGGATATTTAGTAATTCCTGCTGACAATGGAATGCCGACTGATTTCTTGGAAAAGGAAGAAGTAGAGGCTTAAGCTGTCCTTGAACTTTATGTAGAAGGGTTATTTTACTCCAGCTGCCATGCCTCTGGTCAAAAGTAAATATTCTGCCAGCATACAGGATTGAATATTGAAGGGGAAGTTCATCAGTTCGAGCTTTGATTAGCCTGGCTGGTGGACTGTTTCTAGTACTATGGAGTGGTCTTCCACTAAAAAAAAAAAAAAAAAAAAAAAAGTGTCTTTAATTTATTACCTGTGTGGAGACCTAACACTGGGACGAACAGTGTGCTCAGGGATTATTTCAAACTGGATTTAAAAAAAAAAATTTGAGAGTCTTTCAATACTCCTAGAGCTGAATTACTGCAAGTACCCTTGTTCCAGCGTGTGAAAGTACAGAGATGGGGGCCGATAATGTGTTCTGTGTGTCAGGGTGATGCGCGGAGAAGGTAGGTCATCTCCTGACTTTTCTGAAATGACAAGAAAAGGTATAAATGAACTAGGCGGTGGTCGGCTACTCCTTGTGGTTGGACACTGCATACTTAGGGGATGGGTACTATCCAGTTGAGATGGTGGGGAAAGTGTAAGGCTTATGGGGTACTTGCCCAATCTAGAAAGCACGTGAACTATGAACTGTGATAATTGACGTAACTAATGTCTGTACTATGACCTTGATTTTCATAGACAAGTGAGAAGCCAGGCTAAGAAATAAAATCTTGAATTGCATTTTAGTAATTGTTCTCAGGACAATAGAAAGTAAAAGCATTTCATTATTCTGGTAAAAAAAGAAAAAAGTTAGTTCCTCTAACATTAATTGGCCAAAACAAGTCATAGGGCCATTTGACCTTAAAAGGAGTGGGGAGAGGCAATCCTGAGCATTTGGAAAGAGACACGGAGCTGTCAGCCATTTGCAGTAATATACAACAGTTATCTCTACCTCTGCCTCCTTTCTCAATCCACTATGGCCCTCCATTCTTTACACTTAGGAAGTTTTCAGGACCTGTTGCAGGACAGTGTGTGCCAATGCCACTATTTATTATTGAGCAACAGAAGCTACTGGGGAGCATGTATGCTTTGATGATTCCTTTGGTCTGTTCTGAGCAAGTCAGCATGGTCTAAGTGGGTAGAATGAAGGACGACCTTACAGCATGCCAGAAAGAAGGGGACTCATGGGTGTGGGGAGTACATCAGTCCTTGGGCCAGTCCCTGAGAGCAGACTAGGTCATTTCCTGTCCTCTGTTCCCTGGGGATTAAAGGTACTGTGCCTTGCCTAAAACCAGGAAAGTGCTGTGTTGCTAGGTTGACCCATTAGCTACTCTCTGGGTCAATGGAAAAATCAGATTTATGGTCAGACTCCTTAGAGTTAGAAAAAACACCAATAATCCCTTGTTTAACTACTGGGAGTTCTTTTTATGACTATAAGCAGCGAGGAACATTTGCAGTCCCACAAATCTGTCTATACAATGCTTCATTCACTTCATGATGCATTGCAGCCTAAAGAACATTATGCAGCTCCCAGTGTGCCTGACTTCATGCTCTACAGGGTCCTGAGCTCCAAATGGGTCTGGATCAGATAAGGAAGCATCTTGGGGATCTTCTTCAGCAGTGACCCAGCAAGGACCAAGTTTAACCTCTATGGATCTTCAAATACCGATACAGAATTTAAATTTATAACAGGCCACTATCAACATTAATTTCTGGCATAAATTTTGAAAAATATAACCGCTGTTTCATGAACATCAGAATAAAAAATATCCAACTAAAGTGTAAAGATTTTACCTTAGAGATTTTTGTCAATGTTAACAAAACTGCAACTAGCAAAGGCTTTGTTTCTGCTTTTCTCCTAATTATTCCTTAGGTATAAACCCATCAGTCCACAGATTGGTTAGATCAAAGATCTGCCTTACCATTAAAAAAGAATGAAATTCTGGGTGGGGATGCAGCTCACTGTTCCAGTGTTTGCTTGGCATGCACAAGACCCTAGGCTCAATCCTTGGAGTGGGGAAGTATGTGCTCCCATACAGAAGAAGGGAAACTTGTTCGCTGTGAACACATGGATAGACCTGGAAGACATAATGTTAAGTGAAATAAGTTAGGCACAGAAAGACAAATACCGAATGTTCATATGCATATGTGGAAAATTTTTAAAGTTATTTCCATAGAAGTAAAGACTAGACGAGTCATCATTAGAGGCTAGAAAAGAGAGAGATGAAGGAAGACAGAGAGAGGTGAGTTAACAGGTACCAAAATACAGGAGATGGAAAAAATAAGTTCTAGTGTAGAAACCTAAATTAGATTCCCCTATATGCCCTGTGACCTGGCTAGCCTTAAATTCCTAAACCTGATATCAATGTCAGGTATGGGCTCTATCTTATGAAGCAGATCTTAGATCCAATTAAAGAGTGGTTGGTTACCCCTATAATATTTGTGACACATTGCACCAGTGGGCATATCTTGCCAGGCTAGTTGTTATTGTAGTCCACAGAATTCACAGCTGGGTAAGGATGATGATTTTTTTTTTCTTTTAGTAGCTTGCATAGCACTTTCCAGCATTATGAAAGCCAGCCAGTAGAGATGAGACTCTGAACACAGCACCAGCTTGCTTTTTCCTTGTTTGTTCTACAGTTCATATATGTAGTTTCTATAGCAATAAAGTATTACCATCTAGTTCTGGTAGATTACTAAGAGCAGGGGCAATGGCCAGTGTTGTCTGAGGTCTATGGGACTCCTTAATAAAAGAAAAATTTAAAGAAAAAAAGATTGGCTGTAGATCTGAGACAATTCAGGATTGAATGTAATTCTCAAAGGCTGAGGCTAAGGTACCTTTATGACTCCTCCCACATTGAGCTCCCTCGCTACAGATCTCTTGGGCAGCTCATGCGGTGGGAGTCTGGGGCATGCATTTCTTGGAAGTGACACAAGAAAAAGCAGGATTATATTTTATAAGCACTGGCTCCAGAAATTAGAGCAGATAATCTTCCTCAGTGCCACCGCACAGCTCATTCAGAGGAGACCCATTCATAGAGCAGGGAGTGCTTTAGAAAAGTTGCCCTTTCTTCTAGATACATGGGACTAGGCTTAACTTCAACAGGCAAAGCCATAAACGGTAACAGCTGGAGTGGGATGAGGGAGGAGGACTCTAGAATAAACAGTTGAATCAAACAATTGTGTCAAAAGATGTGCATAAAAAGATGGAAAGAATTAATAATAATAATAATATTAATAATAATAAAATTTGTCCCAGGACTTCAAGGACTGCTAAGTTCCAAGTCTCAGAACAAGGAAGTCTGTTATTTGGGGTATTTTTACACGAAATTCTTGCAGATTTCAAGCAGAGCTCTAGAGGGCAGCAAAGACACAGGTTCTTTGATAAGAAATCCACATTCACAAATGCAGGCTACCAATATCTTTTGAATATCCTGCTAATTTTTGTGACTGGTGCCTGGATTTAAAGAGTCTAGATTCTTATAAAAACACAAAATTTTAGGATTTAGAAGGCTGTAGTGCTGTCAAATGAGTTCGGTTCTCTAGAGGAGGAGGTTTTGCGGGCTGGACTGATTTCCCTAAGGTCATCCCGAAGACCGCCCATTCCACAAACACACTCTTGGACTTAGTTTCTCGCGTTTAGCCGAGGTTTTACGAACAGCCAATGTTTTCCCACCCTAAATCATTCAGTCATTATGAAAATTTGAGTTCAAATACGTATTCACATCCTGTGAAAAAGGACTGATTGGCACTGGTTAAGTCTGAGGCCGGTGTTTTTCAAGTGCCTTAATTAAACTTGGACAGAGTGACTCCTGCAATGAGCCAGAACGATTTAAATGTTCACAGCCATTACTTCCAAGCTTTGGGCTCTAGGTGGCGACATAGGACCTCTGTTTTGTTTTACCAGGGGTCTGGACTAACCTGATTGCTGTGGTTCTTCTTGACCTTGAGGGCTAACATTATTTTCCTAGCTAAGCTAATGACCAGGGCCTGAATGCTCACTGCTCAGATGCTATAATTATTTTCACTGCAATTCTCTGACGATGACTGTTATTTAACAGGTTTTGCTGTCTGTTATGTCATCTCTCCAGTCCCAGAATTCACCTTTTAACACCTAAGTAGACTGTGCTGTGAACCATTCCTACAAAGGAGCTTAAAGTCTTTTAAGATCAGCTATTAGGGGGCGGCTGAAGAGATGGCTCAGCTGTTAAGAGCACTGGCTGCTCTTGCAGAGGACCAAGGTTGGATTCCCAGCACCCACGTGGCAGCTAACAATCATCCTAAATCCAGTTCGTCACCCTCTTCTGACCTCCATGGGCACGGCACAACACAGGTGCACTTACACACATGCAAGCAATAGACTCATACACATAAAATAAAAGTAATAAAATATTTATTTTTTAAAAAGATCAGCTAGTATAAATAGTGTGGCCCCCTTCACCTCCTCTGATTGACTGGTCTGGTAACTAATTCCTATTGCTGAGCTTGGAGTCTTACTGTTCCTGAATAAATATAACCATCACCCCACTCTCTTCCTCTTCTTCCCCTGGCCAACCAGACCCCCATATCTGTGTACATGTGATTGGGAAGATGAAGTGGCAAAGAAATGGAAGGAGCTTGAACTTTGGAGTCATTTATAGTCATTTGCTTCCTTCCTTCCTCCACTCTAAGTTTTTAAAAGATGACTTCAAATTTCATAGTCTACAAATATATTCTCATTCTAGAAACTCAAGTTATACAGAGGCGATTACAGGCCTTCTTTGTCCAACATTCCTCTGAGATAGGATTGTGCAGTACCAAGCCTTGTTTTGAAACTTGCTTTCCTGGTACGATGTTGGGTCTCAGGAATCTTTTTACTTGAGTACATTTAATCCATGTTATTCTTTGTAATTTCTGAAGAGCAGTTTTTTTTCTTTAGGACTACAAATTCTCATAATAATCATACAGTTTTGTGCACTTCCTTTTTCATTTCACATTATGCCATGAATATTTTCTCATCTTATACACTTTTGTACACTCTTCACAAAAATAGAATTCTAGGGACAACAAGATGATTAAGCTTGTAAAAGTGCTTGCTACCAAGCCTAACAACCTGAGTTTGATTCCCTGGAACCGAAATGATAAAAGAAGAGAACTGATTCCCCAAAGTTGTCCTCTACCTCCATATGCAAGCCATGACATACTTATGAGGGAATACACACACACACACACACACACACACACACACACAAGCACACTAAATAAATGTAAAATAATTTTTACAATAGAATTTGTATAATTGCATATTATTCCTACTATACTAAACTTAATTTAATAATTGATTAAATAA
>NW_008336020.1:466331-469385 GCF_000622305.1 Nannospalax galili | reverse complement strand
GATGATTGTCTTTTTAAAAATTATTTATTTTGTTGTTGAATATGTTAAAGCTGTAATGAAATGCTTTTTCTAATCAAGTGGTTATTAAATAAATAATTTTTAAAAAAGAACAATTATTTATTAATAATTTTTATGTTACCTGTGAAAGTGTTTTGCCATCATGTATGTAAGTGTACCCATGCATGCAATGCCCATTGGAGGCCAGAAGACGGCATCTGATCCCCTGGAACTAGAGTTGTGGTTGGACGTTAAGGACAGTTGTAAGCTGCAAGGTGGGTGCTGGGAACCAAACCTTGGTCCTCTGCATGAGCAGCCAGTGCTCTGAACTGCTGAGCATCTCTCCAGTCCCCCTTTTAATAATGAATCCAAGGCCTCCATCCACTCACCACTGCCTTCCTCACTTAGGGATGATAACCGAAAGCATCCGAGGTCTTTGCCAAGTAGCTGCTGGGGTTGACATACTTTTATAGTTTTTTTGAGGCAGGGTCTTCTGTATCCCCAGCTGGCCTGGAACTCACAGAGATACATGCAGAGATCCACCTGCCTCTGCCCCCGAGTGCTGGAATTAAAGATGTAGACTGCCACTCCTGGCCCATTTTGTAGTTTCCACTTACCTCAGACACAAGCTGCATTATTTATGAGTGTGTATGCATATTTTTAACTTCTTTAACTTCTGCCAAAACTTTACTCTCCTCAGCCAAATCACAAGCAAAAGGTATCTTTTGAGAATGGTTTACTCTGAGCAGGTGAGCAGCTCACAATTACAAGGAAAGTTTGCAATCAGTTTCTGTAAAGGAAAAGTTACTCATAGAATTAATCCATGCATAGTTCAAAGGCAGAGGACCCTTTGCAATTGATTGATTAAAGGGGTCCTGAAAATCAGAAATCGTTGGGTACTCATTGCCTTCACTGGGTGATTGAAAGAGGTTTTCAAACCATCACCCATCGTGGAAGGTACTTGGCACAGAATTATTGAGAATTCAGAACCTTCAAGGTTAGAATCAATTAAACCTATAAGTAGAAATGTGCCCCGATTATTTCTCTAAAATGATAGCCTAATATCTTCTTGACTGCTGTATCATGCAGGAGTTTACAAATAGGGCACAGCTAAAGGCAAGTGCCAGAAGTAATAGTCACAAGAGGATGCAAGGAGAATGTGGGAGGAATGCAAGAGGCTTTATGTGAAACATGAAGTTGAGTATGTTTTGCCCTTCTGAAAATACAAGCAGAGAAGACACAGTCTCTGCCCTTGACATTAATCGAACATTACTACGCCTCAACAATTCAACACTAAGCAAAAAGGCTTGACTGGCTAACCAAAAATGCGGCAGGGACTCCCGCTAGTAGTAAACAGAAAGATCACTGAGAAACAAAGACAGTGCTCCTGTTTCCACGGGATAAAGTAATCTGAATATTCCAGGTGTTCGTTCTTTCTCCTAGAAATTCAATGCCCTTTGACTCAAAAGCATTTAGAGTCTGGGGTTTGATTTAGGCTCCAGGACTGTCATAGTTCCAAATCTGCAGTTTCAGGGGTATCATTAGAGTAGCAAGAGGAAGCCCACCTTGCTCTGTTTCTTTGTCTCTGTCTCCCTGCTCTGCCCTCCTCCTCAGTCCCACCACTGGACTCAGCCTGGCTAAGAGTACAGAGATGCAGGACTTTGGGTTTACAAGCACCACCACTCATGGCCTCTGTGGGATGGGAGCTGGAAGTCCTTGTCTCCGTTTCACTGGAGGGAAAGTGAAGCTCAAAGGGGTGAATGACTTACTGGCCACCCAGCAAGACTCCTGCAAAGCAGGATCAGGACACGAGACTTTGAAATTCTACTGTCTCCTCCTTTCTCTTTATCATTCTTTTACGTGTTGGGCCCCAAAAATTGCATTCTTCTTTTGCTGGTTAAAAACATTTCTTTCACTTGTTTTATGACCATAAGTCAAAAACCCCCCCTTTAAAGGGCTGGGTCCTGAGTGGAACTTTGTCTTCAGTCATTCACTTCTGGTACCATAGGGCGATAAGACTTGGAGTCTCCAGGGAATTTGTGCTGGGGCCTGGGGGTGAAAGGTCATCTCCCTGCTCTTCTTTTGCCAGCTTCTCATCACTGATCAATCAACTGCTGACCACAGACGGCCTAACTGCTGCTAGCTGATTCCATCGAAACAGAGCTGGTCCTCCTAGCCAGCTGCCTCCCCAGCACCTCCTTGACTGTCCCATGGCCCCTTTTCTGCCACAATTACCTCATTTGTCCTCTCCCACCCTCAGAGCTGCACTAATTCTAACCTCTGGAAACGAACACTAACTTTCTACTGATGTGAACATTTCAGTGAATTCACACTCAGCACCTCATGTTGATTACCCATAAGTGGATTTTTATTCACATGAGATAAATAATGGCAGAGTTGACACCTAAGAAGATCATCTCAGTCAAGCAATTTGTTTCTATAGAGAAACATAGCCAAAAAAGATGTGAAATGACTCATCTTGGTTGTATAATAACTGATAAAATGTTATTAACCAGATTTTTCTGAACTCTAATATGATTTCTTTTCCTTGATGAGGTCCAATGATAATTCTTTTTTAATGATATTTAATATAATTCCATTTATATCTTTAAAAGAGCACATTTTGCATTTAAGAAATTACATGTTTTAACTTATTAATTTATAATAATGTGTTATAGTTCATCAAGTATTTTTGAAGCACATTTTTCCTACGCACTAAAGTAATATGTGTTCAATGCATAAAACTTAGAAAATAAAGAAGCTAGTAAAGAAAAACTTATCCAGTGTCACTAATCAGAAATAATTATGGTTAAACATTTTACCATATGTCCCTCTAGTCGTCATATTTTTTTACATTGTAAAAATTGTGCTGTTTCTTGAATTTCATGACATTTTTAGACCTTTACTATATCATTACAAATTCTTTTTACACAGGATATAAATAGCTATCTCTAGTCCATCATTTGATGATAACAGTTCTTTTAAGCCTGGACATTTTTAACTGCTTCCATTTTTCTACTCTCTTAAGTAATGCTGCAGTGAAATTTATGCATATAT